>NC_141620.1:2346676-2574176 GCF_047967505.1 Dipteris shenzhenensis | reverse complement strand
TCTAGCTTGCCTTGAAGCTTGGTTCGTGAAATTTCATATATATATATATATATATATATATGTATGTATGTATGTATGTACGTACGTACGTACGTACGTGTGTGTGTGTGTAGGTACGTATGTATGCATGTATGTATGCATGTACGTATGTACGTACATGTATGTATGTATGTATGCATGTATGAATGTGTGTGTATGTGTGTGTGTGTGTGTGTGTGTGTGTGTGTGTGTGTGTGTGTGTGTGTGTGTGTGTGTGTAAACAAATAATTTTTCTTTTGAAAAAAGCCTATGCGCATGCATGCACATGCACATACATGTTGAGATGAGCTATAGGGATTTCTATATTTAGTACTTATAAGTATTTTATGTGTTTTTGGATTGTACTGATATAAATGTATAGAGTTATTTGATGAATGGTACAATTTGTAGATTGTGGCATCTTCGACTCATTAGTATATGTACAAGAGATTGCAAAGAAATTCCTATACTTCCATACATAAATAAAAGTGATAAGTACATATGAGTATCAAGTACGGAGACTTTCCCATGGGACTAATGGGGCTGACTAAGGTATAGGTCACACCAAAGATAGCCATAGAAAAAGGATCTGGGTGTATGGGGTAATGAGGTTGCAAATAGAGGCCACCTAAAATATGGATAGATGGCATACTAATGTTGGTACTGGTCTTAAAGAAAGTTGACCATCTTGTGGCTTTATAAGGAAGGGGTGATGGCCCTTCCTTCATCTGCTATGACTCCTTCTAAAGCAATGCTTTACCTCCTTGCCTAGCAACCACCTCTGGCCACCTCATTGAAAGACACGTAGGTTGACATTTGCAAATGTTGTATGCAATAGTGTTTGAGATTCAACACTCCTATGCTCTTGCTCCTTGAGGCATCTTTTGGCAATATGTCGTCTTACTTGCCATAAAAATAGTTTCCTTGTGGTTTGCATAAGCTTGCAATCATTAACAGTTGTTGAAGTGTTCTTTTCTTGTCTGTTACATGCTTGGGCATGGAGATACTCAACAACCTGTCTCCCTTGACATTACCAAGATGGTAGCCACCTATGTGGGAAATATTCTATACAATCACCAGTTTTGCAAGCACTAGTTTGATGCATTGCACTTGCTGGATGAGTCTCCTTCCTTGACAAGATATGGATGGAATGTTGATTCCTTGGTTTGCTTTTATGCTAAAGGTAGCTTCTTTTGTAGCTCAAAACATGGTGTGTTTTGTAGTCATAACACACTACTGCCACCCAAGAAGGTTCTTGACATCTGGAATTACACAAGACCTTACTAAAAATGCAATTGTGCATCTGTTGGCACTTCCTATTCTAATAAAGTAATATAGTTTTATCATGTTGTATGGTACATCCTTAACCATGCTAATAGCTTTATTTAGGGCAATACATTAGCAGTTAAGATATATTTGTTTTTGCAATGGGGCTCTTCCTTTTTAAACTATTCCATCATGCAGGCTATGACCTTTCATGCTATAGGGAGATGTTCATAGGGGGTCTATGGTTAACAGTTCAAGATCTTAAGGTTGACTTATTTCCTAGCCTTAGTGGTGGGCAAGGGGTAAACTTTATGATAGAAGCGATCAACCCCTTGAAATGCTAGACCCATAGAGGAAAGAGCACATAAGAGTCCCCTAAGAGTCCTAGGCCTAGTAATGCCCCCACCACATGTGGTGGTAGATGAAATAACACTCCCAAGAACCCCTACTAGCCGGGGATGGTGGATTCACAAGCAATCAATACTTACAAAGACATTGTCAATGGGTCTTCCCCCTCCCACTTATTGGTTCAAAGGGACGTAAGATATGAAGACACATGTGGATCCTGGCATGGGGACTCACAAAATACTTGACATGATACAAACAAGTCTTTGCTTGTTACTGTCATAGGGGACGATGATCACATCAGAATGTGATTTTTAATCTTTCAACTTCGTAGAACCATCACTTGTTAGGATCATGGGTAGTTTTTCATTAAGAAAAGCTTCAAAGGATCTACCAAGGTAGTGGGTGAATACCATATACATGAATCTTTGAAATGTTGCCAAAGATTTCATGAGGACGAATGACGTGACTTTGAAAGAAAAAGTGCCATAGGAAGTTGTAAATGTCATCTTCATTAAGAATCCTTATTTAATAGAGGATAACATAGCCATCATAGAATGTCTACACATTGAATTTCTCAAGAATGGTGTTTTGGAATGGGTAAGAGGAAATGGTCCCTCTTGGTGGTAACATTGAACCTCTTAGAGTGGATGTAGATCTTCCACTTCTGTTCCTTGGATGATCATCTACAGGGGGCACCTACTCTGAGTTGTGCATATAAGCTATCTTCAACGAAGTTCTTCACCTCAGCGTGCTAAACCATTTATGTTGGACCAAGCCATCAATAGCATTATATACTAGCTTGGCTTCCACCTTGACATCCATGCTTGATTACAATCACTCTGATAGCTAGTGGCAAATAAACTTGGAAATTCTTTGCTCAATCCTTGAAATTCAAGTTTTTTATTATAGAGATATTTTTAGAGAGCATAGTCTTTAATAATTTAGGAGTAGCATGTATCATCTCCTTTTAGCCTACTCTTTGTGATACCTCCCCGATGTATATTCCTTTTCCAATACTTCCCCCTCATTTGTATCTTTGAAACTTTCTAAAAAGGAGGAGTTGGCCATTGCAATCCTTTTGGCTACATGGGGATCTTTTCTTTTAAGGCTATGAAGGAGATGTGCTTTGTCCTCCAAACTTTTTCTAAGATATGGGTGACCTAACTTACACTAGGTAGCACCTTCTTGTGTCTTGAATTTGGTGACTATAAACTTTTATTATAAATCTTAGACATAAAGCTAATCATTTTGACAATCTATGGGCCAATAGATCTCGTCTTGCATTGTTTCATAGACCAAAGAAGAACTGCATGTTGACTCTAGCTGCCTTCTCCACTACAAACTTGTATAGTGTCTCTATTATGGCCCTCTACCTCTTGAATAGCTCCTACATCTCATATTTGCCTCTATGTTTCCTTTGCTACTCAAGTCAGTCCACCTTTTAGAAGGGCATTAAGGAATCGTAGGTGTGTGTGTGTGTGTGTGTGTGTGTGCGTGTCTCTCTCTCTCTCTCTCTCTCTCTCTCTCTTTTCTCTTATGGAATTACATGATAATCTTAAACACTATAAATGGGGTTTAGAAAAAACATATATGGGGCCATTTATGGTCATCCACTTTTCGGGCCACTTGTAAATCTTATGCCAAGTCTGAGTTTGTAGATTGAAGTGTTAAAGAATTATCATGAAGGGAGTTGTATGACTCTATACTTGTACATTTGATAATTTTAACTAAAGACCACATAAGGATAAGTTATATCACCAAGGATGAAATGGAATAGGCTACCCTACTAGGATATTCTTGCGATAGGAAACGCTCGCGGAACCTGCAAATCCTTGAAAAACACAGCAACACTCTTCGAAAATACGCACAAACTCTCAAAACTCACAAATGGAAGAGACAAAACAAGCGTGCTGGGTACCATCTCCCCCCATAGGAGTGGCTTTCCTTCCACCTCCTATGTATTTATGTATATTTCCCAAAAAGCTTCCGAGCAAAAATCATGCAAAAGCCTCTGTGCTTTCCTCCATGCACCCTTTTACAAAAAGCCCATCCACCTTCTAGAATAGCTTGCTTTTTCTAAAAATAAAGCTTTTTCTAACTTTAGTTTATACACTTAGCCAAGCCACTAATATTCTAAAATTCAAATATATACATAAGCTTTTGTAATATAAAAAATTAGGCATAAGACTTATTCATCCCCGCATCACTGGAGTTGCACCTACGCGCCCAAAATATGGCGGATCATGCTCGCCAGATTCCATCGCCCGATCAATTACTCTTCCCGTGGATTTATACGATAAATAGTAATGAAATATTTCAAGCATAAGATAACCTTCGAATTAATCACCACAATCAATCAACCTTTCAGTATTATAGCAATGCGAAATCAATAATAAATCACAGATGAATGGTGCACACATGCAACACATACCATCTGATGCTACACATGAATAAAATCGTATGGATGGTGCTTACATGCTACACATACTGTCATCGCGTAAGTGGTGCACACAATCCTACACACTCATACAGCCGCAGTCGTATATCCAACCATGTAGGAGCACACATGCATCACTACGAAACAGCGAGCACACATGCATCAGCTGTGCGATAAAAATGTTAGATTTCACTAAACTAAATACTGAAGGATTAAATTAATGGGATAATTCCAATTATGCTTGAAATCGCAATTGCCCTCAATTGCGGGACAAAAAAGTAGCTAATAAATCAGGGTACCGGCGAAAATATCGCTCGGGCATCCACTTAGCATCCTCAATGGGGTGGTTCTTAAATGTAAGAAGATAAATAGGATACGAGTTTCCATGTCTTGTTTGAGTGATTTGTTGATCAATGATCTGGTCTGGCTCTAAGAACTGGGTCTCTCCTTGAAGCAACGGTGCATCATCTAAACTAGGTCGAACTGGTGGGTCTCCATGGAAAGGTTTCAGGAGGTGCACATGGAAAGAATTATGAATTTTCCAATCGGGTGGTAATTTGAGCTGATAGGCATTGTCATTAATGTGCTCCAAAACTTTAAAGGGACCATAGGATTTAGGAGCAAACTTAACTACAGGATGTGTCTCAATACTCTTAAGTTTGCGCTTCTCAATACGTAACATGACTAAGTCACCTTCAGCAAATACAACTTTCTTTCTACCCTTGTTTGCACGGGCAGTATACACAGCTTGAGCATACTCGATATTCTTTTTGACAGTAGTCAAAATGCTAGAGAAATCTTCAGTAAATCGATCGGCAACCTCTACTTGATGCTTAAGGCGGGTCAATGGAGTAGGAATGGCCTTTCCATAATGGAGATTTGCTTGTAGCAGAGTGCTTAGTGTTGTTGTAGGCAAATTGTAATATGTGTATAAATTTGTCCCATTTTCCTGGCTGACCAGACATGTAAGCACGTAACATGTCACAAATAGTATTTTGTGTGACCTTGGTTTGGCCATTAGACTCGGGATGAAAAGCAGTGGAAAAATCTAACTTCGTACCAAGATTGTCAAAGAGTGCGGTCCAGAAGTTACTACAAAATTTACTATCCCGGTCTGACACGATTACTTTTGGAAGGCCATGGTGTATAAAGATGTGCTTCGTGAACAAATGAGCAGCCTGAACTGTTGTCAAGGTCTTCTTACAAGGAATAAAGTAAGCTTGCTTGCTAAATCTATCAATGATAGTCCAAATCATATCAAAACCTGAGCTAGTTGTAGGAAATCCAGTAATAAAGTCCATAGAAATCTGCTCCCATGGGCCAATAGGAAGTGGTAAAGGCATAAGTAAACCTTGATATTTGCCCTTGTAGCTCTTGACTTTTTGACAAATAAGACATTGTACAACAAAAGTTGCAACATCAACTTTAAGCTTAGGCTAGAAAAAATCTTGAATTACAATCTGATACGTAGCAACAACACCTCTATGTCCCATGTAGGGTGGCTAATGTACCTCTTCTAGCACCAAGTGTCGAAATGGTGCAGTGACACACAAGCGCTTTTCGTAGAATAGATAGTCATTATGAATGGAATACGAGGCCATAGGGGTGCTATTAGCTTGCTTAATCTTATGCCAAATTTTTGAAAAGTCTTGATCAGTAGGATAGTCCGCCTTCATAGGCTCGAAAGGGTCTCCCTTGATGACTGAGATATTATTTATGCTAGGTCGATGGCTCAGTGCATCGACAACTACATTGTCTTTGCCTAGTTGATATTGGATCATCGGTTTAAAGCTATCAATAAAGGCTGCCCATTTAATGTGCCAATCCGAGATCACCAGCTGAGTAAGGAGATGTCTAAGACTCTGGTGATCAATCTTAATGAGTAACTCGGAACCCATAAGATAGTGTTTCCAGAGTTTAAGGGCATGCACCACAGCGGCAAATTCTTTATCATACGTGGAATACTTTAGCTCTACTGGTTTGAATTTACGTGACTCGAATGCAATTGGATGGTTATCTTGCATGAGCACAGCCTCAAAACCCTGTCCACTAGCATCAGTAACCATGACAAAGAAGGGTCTTGTAAAGTTCGGCATGGTCGAAATTGGTGTGTGCATCATTGCACCCTTAAGTCATTGAAAAGCTAAAGTGTGCTGCTCACCCCAAGCGAAAGCATGAGTCTTACTTCAATCAATGGATGTGCCTTGTGTGCAAAATTTCTAACAAATGTGTGATAGAAACTACACAGACCTAGAAAAGATCGTAACTCATGGAAATCTTTAGGCTGTGGCCAGTTTATTATCACTTCTACCTTCTTGGGATCTACTCGAATGCCTTCAACTGAAACAATGTGTCAAAGATATTCAATTTCAGGCTGGAAAAAATAACTTTTCTCCGGGTTGGCATACAGTTGGTTTTCACGTAAGAGAGAGAAAACAAGATCCAAGTGTTTCTCATGTTCCTCTCGACTCTTGCTATAAATCATGATATCATCAAAGAAAACTACCACAAAGTCTTGAGAGGGTAGGAAGATACGATTCATCATCCGACTAAATGTGGCAGGTGCATTGGTCAATCCAAAAGGCATAATAAGAAATTCATAGTGACCAGTTTGGGTTCTAAAAGCAGTCTTGAAAATATCGGGCTCGATCATTCTCACATGATGATATCCTGACTTAAGATCGATCTTGCCAAAGATTATGGATCCTTTCAACTTGTCGAGTAGATCATCAACTCTCGGAATGGGGTATCTGTTTTTCACAATGATTTTATTTAAGGCATGATAATCGATGCACATTCAAAAAGTTCCATTTTTCTTCTTGATAAGAAGAACAGGTTCCCCAAATGGTGAGCTACTAGGTCGAATTAGGCCTCTAGCCAAAAGATCTTCTATTTGGGATTGAATCTCTTGCTGCTCAGTAGGATTGTGTCTATATGGTGATTTACACAGTGGTGCGCTACCTGGAATAAGGTCAATCTTATGATCCTCAGGTCTAGATTGAGGTATTCCAGGGGGTAAGTCTTCCATAAAGCAGTCATCATAGGTAGCTAGAAAAGGATCCAAAGGCTCTTGCTTAGTTTTCTTAGTCTCAGGACTCTAGCTTCAATCGTATTGACCATAACCAGATATGTCCTCACGTTTGCGCAAAGCTCTTTTAGCTTGGGTATGTGACAATATAGGCCAAGAGGGAAGATTCTTGTCGCATTCTAGAGTCATAGTCTCAGTGCCTTGAGTCAGAGTAATGGTGCATTCAAGATAATCAGGTTTGGCATTATGATCGACGTGCCAGGGCATCCCTAGAATGAGATCTTGCTCATGCAAAGGAGCAACTAAGAAATCACGGCACTCAACTAATGGCCCTAAAGTCACCTCAAGATCCTTAACCATTTGCAAACAGTTATAATTCGATCCTTGAAAAGATAATTTGACTTTATAATTTGTTTTGATGGTTGCGAGCCCTAACTTTTCAATTAAATGTTGCGAAATGAAATCATGGGTGCTTCCATCATCAAATAAGACACGATGTTCTTTTTCGTGCAATAGTGCAGTCATATGTAACAAAGAAGTACGAAAATAAGATGCACTTTTACTTGAATAACACTCACCTGAAGGGGTGTAGTCGGCATCTTCAGTGTCGTTGTCCTCATCCTTGCCCTCTTGCTTGAAAGATTTATCATGGGATCCATCATCAATGTAGTTGATCCATGTAGAGTTCTTGCGCTGACTATTACCGTTGGTACGTCCATTGGTTCTCCCTCCATTGCCTCCGTTGTTGTTGGTAGCATTCTTTGCTTGGGTACCTGTCTTGTGTGTAGCAAGTGGATTATTTGGACATTCATAAGAGTAGTGTCCCTTCGCTTTCCATTCGTAACATGTGACAAGTTCTTTGGTTCTTCGATTAATACGTGACTTCTAGCAGGTTTCCAATTAGACTTACCATTATATCTACCAACTTTACAACTTACACCCTCCTACTTGAAGTATGAAGTATGCTTCTTTGCTCGAGGGGTGCGAGTAGCAAAGCTTCTTCCCTACTTTCTTTCTAACTCTAATGCCAAATCCATAGCATCAGAAGCTGTAGATGGTCGAAGCATACGTACATCAGCACGAATAGTAGGGTGTAAACCCTCAACAAAGGTATGACATTGCTCCTTTCAGAACACTTTCTCAATAGTTTACAATTGAAGTAGAGAGCAAAGATATTTCTCGGTGTATGTGTCCACACTCTCATTATCCAACTGCCTCAATCTTCGCCATTGCCTGCAAGTATCCTCTTCAAACTGTGTAGGTAGGAAGCGCTTCTTGATTTTATCTTTGAATGCTTCCCATGTCTTTGGAACATGAGTGCTTTCAGCAACCACACTCCACGATAATTGTGCACTGCTTGTCATGTGACTCGCAGCAAGTTTTACCTTCTCGATCTCTTCGTACCGTTCTCCCAAAAAGTATTGATTGAAAGAACTAATCCACGCAAGTAAAGCTTGTCCATCTCTTTTACCATCATATTTTGGAAAAGAAAAAGTTTTTCGATTAATCTTACCAAACTTCTTCTTATCACGAAGCTTGACTGCTTTCAAGATGGCCTTACCCACATTGTCATCATTGCTGGACTCATGCGAAGGAGTAGTGTCATGATGTCGTTGTAGTGAAGTCTTCACATGTCGCTTCTTCTTCCTTTGATGTCTCGTCTTGCTTCTTCCACGCTCACTATCACTAGTGTTTGATGATTTGCTGCTTTCACTTTTTTCATCATCTTTGTCCTTCATACGCTTCTTTGTGACTTCAGTCATCTCTTTTAACACTCGATTTGTGCGTTCTTAGGATCGCGAGATAGACTCGGGAGATAGGAGCAGTCCAAGGATCATGAGGAGTGGCAGTACTATATAGATCACCCCTTACTGCTAGGATGACCTTCATCAAGAGGTGAGACACACATGCAAGGTTTTTGTGGGTTGGCATACAATGCCCTTCTCAAGAGGACGTTTTCATTATAGTATGTTACTCTTGAGACATCACACTTTGCTTGAGACCTGCAAGAAGAGGCTAAGACTTCTCCATACGCAACCACCTACCCACACATCAAGGATTTCTCAAGCCGCAGGGAAGTTCTCCTTATTGGGGACTTCAGTGCGAGGATAGGTACATGCTAGGCTGAGACTTCTCCACACGCAATCATCTTCCCCAACATCAAGCTGTGGGGAAGTTCTTCTTATTGGGAAATTTAACATGAGGACATGTACATCCTATGAATCAATTCTGGATTTGCGTGAGCATTCTATCTTAGATGTTGATTTAGATAAGGTTGGGAGGTCCCAAATCTCCATAGACAGACGATCCCCATCCATATCCAATGCACTATTGGACACGCATAGGATACATGATCTTATCATTTATAATGGCTTGGATCACTAGCCCTCCTTAGGTTGTTTCACTTGTTTCCCAACATAGTTGACTATCTCATGGGACTCCTTGCTCCACTTCACGTATCATAGATTTCTTCATCCCACCACCCCCAAGAGCGGACCACACCTATGTCTGTTTTAGTATATCTACCCCATGCTTACAATGCACATCACGACACCACTCACATAGACTAATTATCACGGAATACATTTTGATCACAACCTAAAACCCGAGTACTCTACCCCTCCACTCTACTCACATACATCAACCACACATCGCTTCTAAAGGATCGAGCCACCCTGATCACGTGCTCTCTCCATGAGGCTGCCCCTGCATATTTTTACACACACTACCTGTTCCATGTACCCACTTCCCCTTGGCTCAGTATCATGTAACAACTCATAGTATGATGAGTATAAGGCTTTACCCTCACAACTCAAATTTGAGGCTAGGCATCATCTTTCAAGCGAGGCAGATACGATATGCAAGTATCATCATCTGCTGCATTGAAAGAAGTAGGCTTTTAGTAGAAGTTCCTTGTATGGCAAGCCCCATCTCCTCTCATGGACACCATACTCTAGCACTCCTATGCACGCACACTATATGATGTCTCTAACCGGCCAGCACCTAACTCTCACATGCACCACGCCTCACATCATGCATACTTTTCACAACCAATGGTGTCAAACCTCTATCAAACATGTAGCCCTGAAGCTTCACAACAACCACACAAAAGACCGTGAGGGGCGATTTATTGCATAGGGAATAAATACTTTTGGCCCCAATCTTAGCAAATATTTTTAACAAAGAAGTTTGCACTAGTTTTCCTCACATTTAGACCCTCAATACCATCCCTCCTATTCGCAACATAAGGGATTCCATGATTGGAATTGTCGTGTCCAAGATCTATGCACTAGTGCTCAGCACTGAGGTACTCAAAGGGAGACAAAGGGTTTATCGTTGCTTTATGGACTTTTGCAAAGCTTTTGATACAATGTTGGGAGCTTGGCTCATCAGACATCTGCAAGAGTTGGGTTATGATTAGGAGACTCATCCTAGGTAGCCATGCATATATGGGTTACCAATGGATGTGGTTGCATCGTATACCTCTGGCTCGATCTTCACGATGTGACTAGCATTGCAAGCCCAACTAAGCAGGGGATACTCTGCACTGGCTAAGCTCAAGCAACAGTGCTTTCACTACCATTTCCAAGCTCCCATGACCAAGACTCTTCTATTTCACTCTTTGGTATGCCCATTGAGTATGTATGATAGCCCATATTGGGGGCCAAATCTATCAAAGACAGATGAGAGACTTCATGTTCTCATGCTTTCAGGGATGATCACCACTAAGCCTTTAGTCACACATCAGTAGCTTGAAACATCCTCGCTATAGATCGATGCAACGTTCTAGGTGATCACATATCTCTATCACGTTAGGGAGTCTAGATACTATACTATGGGGTGACACAGGCAACCGTGGTGGCCCTATCCACATCCATGGCTTTGGGAGCTAAGGGTAACTAGTGGTCACTGGTGCTGGTATGCATGTACATCAAGGTGGTTTGAGAGCCTAGGGCTCTAGATTACCCCCTTCAAGTATAACATTGAGGCTCCCTCTATTGCATTCACATATCACGAGGTGAACCACATTATCTGAGAGGATCCCTTACGACTACATACATTCATGAGATTCATGTGTAGCTGAACTTTAATAGAGATCATTGCTTGCGGATTTTAGCAAAGGGCTTCATTGATCCACCGGGATACACATGATCCATCTTGCCCACTCCTTGAGCATATTGATTAGGTAGTTTTGTGTTTCATCACACTGACTTTGCATTGAGAGTGGACGAGTGGAGGGCATACTTAGAGACGTCGCACCTCCACTTTATGTGACCATCAAGAGCTTGAGTCATAGGAGTATTTTGCTTTTAGATTCCAACTATACTATGAGTCAGAGGAGCATTTCACTTTCAGATGCCAAGTATATGATAGATCAGACATCACTATCAATGTCTCTTCAGGGAGGGTTTGGGCCCCAATCTAGCATCTTGTCCCACCTAAATGAGAGATGCATGGCTACCTTCTTCCATGAGGCCATCCAACATAGGGAGCATTTGCTCAAGACACATAGGCGAGATCAGGGTGTATAGCCAGATTCCACTCAAAGCATGATCACCGAGTTCTTTGGGGTAGACAACATTGACTAGAAGGGCTTAGGAAGTCAACGGATCCAAGGACTTAAGCAAGAGACATGGCAGACTCGCCAACAGGTTGAAGCGCAGATGAGACTTGAGGACCTTCCCTCATTGGTTATTACATTGAGGATATGGTCGATGGCAATGACAGTGACACTTGTTTGTTGTACGGCCATAGCTAGGGGACCATAGTAGACCACACATAGCGATAGCCATTAACGCTCCAATCGGCTTTATGCCACTGCAGCCTCATACATTGCCAATTTCCCCCTGAGGACATGGTCGATGGTAGTGACAGTGACACGTGTTCATTGTACAGCCATAGGTAGGAGACCATTGTTGACCATACGTAATGATAGCCATTAACGCTCCATCATAGGCTTTATGCCACTGCAGCCTCATACATCGCCAATTGCCCCCTTAGGCTTAACATCTCCACCAATTTTTGAATTACCGTCATAGTGTTGCCAACTCCCATCCTCTCTATGACTCCAGGGGCCTCTCTTTATGTATCGGTATCATTATGGATTATGGCTCTTTTTTTAAATCATCATGGTGTTGATGACCACTCAGAGGCTCCACCCTTCAGCATGGTGTATCAAGTTCTTTCATTGCCATAGACCGTTTGGTCTTTCAAAGACTTCTAATAAACTTGCTCTCTCTCTCTCTCTCTCTCTCTCTCTCTCTCTCTCTCTCTCTCTCTCTCTCTCTCTCTCTCTCTCTCTCTCTCTCTTGCTCTCTCTCTCCCTCCCTCCCCCCTCTCTCTCTCTCTCTCTCTCTACACACACACATGCATGCACACATGCATAGATGCGTGCACACCCACACACACACACACACATTTTTGTGGTGAACACACACACACACACACACATACATTCATATCTCGTGCAGTTTTCGCTCACAAGCAATCAATGGGCTTATACTATTCACCGAAGCTCTTATAGCCAATTGTTTACCTATCTATAAGAGCATCAATGTCATCACATTAGTCCTTTGAAAGTTTCTAAAGTTTTGGTCAATTTTCATATAGTATTTATATAAATTTACCTCTACATTGCCTTCCATGTCTGAGGTAAAGGATTATGATAGATCACAGGCTTGCTTTAAATGCATAATATGCAAATTTGGAGATGTTTGATAAGCTCTAGACAATAGTAATTAGAAACTTCAATTAGTACGATGCTTTCTCTATTTATAATGACTCTAGAATAGTAGCATTAAAGTCCTTTTTATAGTGATAAATCTTTTGGACGAGATACATATTGATTGATTACTTCTAATTATGGCATTTCTATCATTTCTTTTAAGGTAATACATGTGTGTCTTGTTTTCCAATTGAAACGCACATCATACGTTTTCTTTAAACTTTCCAAAATAGTTTACCTTTTGTAAATGTCCAAAAGATCTTCTTGATGATGGATCTCCATATTTTCATCATGTTCCTCATACTTTGATACATATATTTCATATTGAATTTAGCCCGACTTTGTTCCTTTTAAATCTCCATATAGGTGGGTTACCTAACTTTTCCAATCTCTTTATTTTCCTTTTACTTTAATCTAGACCTCGATAACATCAAAGAGAAGTGGGGGATAACAAAACTTCCATAATTGACATAGAAGAATGGATGGAGGAAAAGGCCACAAAGGTTATAAACAGTGTAAGCATTTTCATGAACTTGCTTAAGAGCTTTGAGGTCCATGTCTAAGAGATTGAACCTTAACATGGAGACTATTTTGCAATCCATCCTCGTGCAAATTCAAGTACACCATGTCACCTTCAGCAACTTTGAGGCTACCTCTGCTTGTCAGCTTCGTGTTTGTATTGTGGTTGAGTTTGCTCCAAAGTATGGTGGACTAGCTGTTGGAGATCCTAGGGGTGTTTGGAGAAAGTTTCTACCCTAGAAATATCTCTGGATGCCTTGGAAGAAGAGGCTTTGAATTTAGAAGCTTGCAAAGCAAAATCCATGGGGAGAGTAGAAACCATGGCATAGTTCAAAGGGGCTCTTCATTGTGGAAGAATGAGGACTCTTTTATGAGCATATTGCTTGGAGACAAGATAGGAGTCCCAACTCTTGAGATTATGTTGATAATAGAGTCTAGTAAAATGAACCAATACCCTTCAATTTGGCCATCGATATGTGCTCTTAAATTCGTAATTTACCAAAACCATAGAAACCAAGAACAAGGAAACAAGTGGGGGAGAGAAGAGAAAGAGAGAGCGACACTACATGGGGTCCAATCTGCCCCATCTAGATGGTGGCTCTTGCTTCCCATCTAGAGTGTTTATAATTGTAATTCCAAAAAATCAAAGAGCCAATAATAGTACATCCAAAAGCATCCCTTGTCCACAATTAGAGGGATTTCTCAATAGAGCTCCATGAGCTTAAAATATCACAATGCTTAATATCCTCATCCACAATTAATAAAATAAATTAGCCCACGGCTTAATATTCATTTCTTTACAATATGGCCCATGGACTTTGGCAACCATTTGACACTTGATCAATCCAAATCACCTTCACCATCTCCGTCCCTCGTTATCCAATTCATCATCTACACTCAAGCTACCAATTGTGTTACTTGTTACAATCAATTGATGAATCATTACACCAACTAATCCCAATACAATTGTATGCTTGATATACAAATCACACAATCATAATATTGTTATCTACAAGTAAGCTAGGATTGCACACCATCTACTCAACCAAGCTATGAGGATACAAGCCCTCTAAGTATGTGTATTTCGTATTTCATACTTACCACATGATATACATCTTCTCATCCTTATCAGCATGCTTATTGAATCATTAAAAAAATTTCTTAGCTCACCTAGATTAGATCCTATATAAGCTATCATATTTTTTCGCCTTTTCATGACATTATAATATGACCTATCACTCTTCTTCATATTCAATTATTCCCTTCTGTTGCCATATCATTCTTCTTGTCTCTATATGGGTACTTATATGAGAGTAAGAAAAATGAAAATATGGGAATAGATACGTATCTCCTTTTTCCTTCCAAATCTTTGCTTGCTTGGTTGATCCCCAATCAACTTTCTTTTTCTTCCCATTCAATCGTCAGTCTGATAACTTTGTGGTTCAAAAGAGATTCCTCGTAGAGCCTCTCTTTCATAGTGATCTCACCATATGCAACTTAAGAAAAGAAATTAAGTAAAAAGAGGATGCGTCAATTTTACGAGCAAAAACCTATGAGCAGGTTTATCCGAGTGTGTTTTTCAAGAGATTTAAAAAATCATATTTCTTTAGGAAACATGGTTTTTACATGTTTATTTTCACTAGAACTAGATTCCTTTATCATAAAAATATACAGACTAGTCACTCATTCATTTTTACATAACATAAATTTTCTTATTCAAAGACATCCCTTTGTACCCCTGTTATTACCTTAAAAAAGTGTTGAAAAATAATTCCTTTAAGAAACATCCCTCATAATCACTCTCAATGTAATAATATTATACATATGTAATTACTTATTAAACACATTTATATCATATGGCAATATCTTTCTAGTGTTTTTTTAGCATAAATAACAAGATATTTATGGACATGTTTCTAAAGAAGTTTAAATTACTATAAATAAGTATTAAATTGGGCTTATATATCACTCATAAAATACACTTAATATTTAATACTATATATGCAAGATTTTCCAAAATATAACCCCTTAGATGTGCTCAAATGGGGTTTTCCAATCAATTTGAGTGGTCAAATGACTATATTTGGATATTGGATGTGAAAGTTATGTCACTTTTAAAAGTGTTGTCCAAGGTAGTTTCGCCAGCGAAACTACCTCGGAAGACCTACTTTAAAGGGGTTTTGCTGGCGAAACTATCTTGATGGCTTGCTTCAATGAGTTTTCCTTGGAGAAACCCTTTCATGAAAATAGGTTGAGAGAGTTTTTCAATGTCACCCCCTATTAAGTTAAAGTTGTAAGAAGGATCATAAGGGCATTTTCATAGAGAAGTCTACTCTACATGTGGGTTTCTTCAAAAGCCATCCCATTATGTTCTCACCATCCCCAAAGATTCACGTTAAGATTTTTGTATACAATAGGCATTGCTATAATACTTTGCGTATTTCTAAGTAAAACTATGTTTTCTTCCGATCCATTTTTGCCATATTTTTGTATAGTTAGAAGGTTTTTTTTCCTTTCGCTCAGACGCTTGGAAGATTTCGCTCAGAAAATGCTCGTCCCCATAAAAAGAAAGAAGAAGGATAAAAGATATATGTAGAGATGCCTTGGTTGTCTCGTCACAACGCTTGCATGCTTGATTGTGTCTACTAAGCTGACAAGATAAATGGTCGATTGTTGTCGAAGCAATAACATGCATATAGTGCATCTATTTGTCCTTGTTTCATCTCTAGCTCTTGATTCTTGATTTAGTCCTATTGCTTTCTTCCAAATTAAATAGCCATGGTCTTTTACTTAGGAGAGCAGCATCTCAGTTGCAATTTTTTATACAACTCCCATCTTGAAATCACATGATGCTACTATTACTTCAAATATCATTCGTTCTATAAGAATATGAATCTATTCTGTCCTCATGCCCTAAGATTAAGTCATCTCTGGTTGTAGCTGTTCATCTTCCTATCCAATGATTGCTTCTACCAATTTGTTGACAATAGGTAGTGAAAATAAACAACCATAAATTTCTTACCTCAAGTCAGAATATAGTGATTCAGCCACTCAAAAGAACCGGCACATACCCTTTGAACAAGCCACTGCGGGCTGTTTTCATCAATCGCAATTGTGATGTTGATTTTCAAAGCATCTTTGATAGCTTTTGCATACGAACTCAAAACCTATTGATCAAGTAATTGAAACAATTAGGAATAACATTATGACTGTGGAAAATCATGTCGTTTGCTCCCACTGTCGGGCTAGAACATAGCCAGGCTTTGATAGGAAAATTAAAATTAAACATGCTCACAAATTCATGATTTACCAAAACCATAGAAACCAAAAACAAGGAAACAAGTGGGGGAGAGAAGAGAAAGAGAGAGCGACACTACATGGGGTCCAATGTGCCCCGCCTAGATGGTGGCTCTTGCTTCCCATCTAAAGTATTTATAATTGTAATTCCAAAAAAGGAAAGAGACAATAATAGTACATCCAAACGCATCCCTTGTACACAATTAGAGGGATTGCTCAACATAGCTCCACGAGCTTAAAATATCACAAGGCTTAAGATACCCTCATCCACAATTAATAAAATAAATTAGCCCACGGCTTAATATTCATTTCTTTACAATATGGTGCAAGAATTTGGCAACCATTTGATACTTCGATCAATCCAAATCACCTTCACCATCTCCCCGTCCCTTGTTATCCAACTCATCATATGTACTCACGCTACCAATTGTGTTGGTTGTTATAATTAATTGATGAATCATCACACCAACTAGTCCCAATACAATTGTACGCTTGACATACAAACATCAAAATAGACAGCTTGCGATCAATTGCAATAACATCAGTAACACTAGCGGCATTAGTATTAACATGAAGCCACCCACAATACTAGCCATCTCCGACAAAACATAGGTAGTTAGGCATCCCCAACTAAACCCCACAAAGTAACCACTATGACCCCCGCCATGTTTGGTGGGCTCCTATGGAATACTTTGCCATAGTCACACTTGACTAAAATAAAATAATTTCCATAGCAAGAAATATCAAAAATACAATTTTGTAAACATAGTAGGAGGATGCCAGGTTGCAAAATGCTTGAGTTGTGTAATCATGGACTACCACAAAATGGTCCAAAACATGGAGAGGAACTTGGAATCTCTATTGGATAAAATAGAAGAGGGCAACCCAAAATGCACCCACACATGTTGGAAGAAAAGTGATTGCATCACATTGCTTGGTGGTTTTCATGAAGATAGCCATTTTGAAGAATCTATCTACTAAATAAATACAATCATCTCCATTTCTAGTGGTGGGAATCCTAGAGGGGAAATTCATAGAAGTATATTTCCCAAGGATTTGAGGGAATTGGGAGAGGAGAGTACAACCCATGATTAACTTTGAGATTCTTTTAAAAAAAAGGAACCACATGCTTTGATGAACTGCTCCACCCATGTGTAAGATGTGGCCAATAAAAGTGCCTTTGCAAATGCATTACTATCTTCATTACTACAAAGAGCCCATTAGTGAGCAAGGAGTGATGCTACTTGACGGGATGGAGTCTCCAAGACCCTTGGGATGGCCAATAAAAGTGCCTATGCATCCAAAGGAGACCAGCAACTCCAACCACCCCGCCCAAGAGTACTAGCATCAATTTGCTGAGTATTGAAAAGGGCAACTCCTAAGTTTGGACTTCATTCCACACCACACACTTCAGCTTGTGTGTGTACTTATACAAAAATTAGGATTAGGGTCCCCATCCCCAATCCACAAGCCACATCCCATTGGCTTGCTAATCACCCACTCACCCATGCACTCTCTTGCTTATATGAGGAAGAGATTTCAACACCAAGTCCACACACTGATTATGTCCCTCTTCTAGGAAGCCCAAATTCACGTTGCTCTCCCAAATTTACAAAGTAGACAATATTTTATCTTCTCAAACCTAGGTGATGTATTGAATGTCAATCAAATATATATTCTCAATAATAACAAATCAAAGAGTTCATAAACAAAACCTCTTCTATCATGTCCTATTCAAATATTTCTTGCTTTTATGGCGATGGGATTAAATGATCTCCTTGGTCAAATGATTTGCAAGGCATGCTCCTCTTTGTGCTCGTCTATATGCTCTTCTAAGTCTTGTCCTAATTATTCAATGGTAGAGGGTCTTGGTTGCTCTTAAGCTTTTTTAGAGTACCTCAATTCTCTAATTGCCTGGTTATAGAGAGGGTAGTTAACCAATTTTGAGAGTCTAGACTAACATAGGAAGATTTCTCAATGAAGCATGCCAATTGGAGTGTATGATGTTAGCTAAATGTTTTTAAAGATGATGAAAATTTATCATAACCATTAAGGCCCTATATTTGTGAAAAGGTTGTTTATCTTGAGGTGCTCAAAGATGGGGAGGTTCTCCAGTGTGAATTGACATCCTTCATACTTAATCTTCTTATTTCTTTCATGTGTATCTTAAAGTTAATGGTGTCTTATTTGGCTTTGTTCGATGCATAGCAAGGTGAACACTGTTAAGCATGGATTTTCAAAAAATAGAATACCAACAAGTTCGTCCTTGAGGCTAGATGATACTAATTATCCAAATTGGTAACATAAGAAGTTGTCATAGTCATAGCAAGTTTTTTTCCTATAAAAGTGGTATAACAGTGTGCATGCTTTGCTTCTTTTTCTTGAATGGTGTGACATGGTTTTCGCTTTTAAACTTTCATTTTGGCACAAAAGCAGACATGCTCAAGAAGAACTTGCTTGTTCATTTTGACAAAGAAGCTCTATAATTTGCTAGATTCAAAATGGTTATGACATGAGACAAACATCTTCAATAGTTATAAGGATTTGCTAACGCATAAGCATTCCATACACGGGGGTTCTTTTGTATTTACTAGGTGGACTTGTAAATCTGATTTTGATTGATAATTTGCTACTACATTCTAAACATGCTCTCAAGGGGTTTTTAAACCCCATCCTTTTGAGGAATAGAGGTCTAATGGCTAATTTCATGTCATATTTAAAGGCTTTTTGAGATGCTTGCATAACATGTAAATCATTTTATGCATGTCTGAGAAGTAGAGACTAGGAGGAAATCATATTTTAGAGGATTTCAATACTTTTTATCCATGGCTACATTAATCACATTTTGTTAGAGTCTTCTCGAAAGAAAGCTAACACAAAGGAGATTTGTAACTAACACTGTTGAGAGCCCATATGTGAGTTTTTCAAGTGCCTTACTATATCAAGGAATTTACATCTTGACTCAACTCTACCAACCAGAAATTCCTTCTCTTGTACAGGTCAAGAAATGCCTCACATTGTATTTTTCATATTGTAATAGGTGTAGCTTCTCCAATGAATTAAGGAAAATATATTTGAACATGCCAAAATAAAGCATTCAATGTCCTTTTGCACCACAACCACCTCACTCAGCTTGTCTTGTAGCAATTTGAAATTTTGAGGATGCTCAATATTGGGGCAACCTCTCCCCTTGTAAATCTTGTATCTTTTTAGGAATACTCCATTCTTATCTAAAACCAATAGTTTGGTTGCTATACCCTCAAGTACATGTATTGTTTGTGGCATAACCCATAATGGTTCTTCATGATGGGATACATGCCATTCAGGCCTCCACAGTAACAACCTATTATGCATTGCCCTGCCCTGCCCTATGCATCATGATAATTCTCAACATCGCTAGTGAATCATTCTCAACATCAGTAGGGTATGCTTCTAGATCAGCCTATACATCTTTATCAACATTAGCATTGTGTGCTTTTGCATTAGCCTGTTCATCCTTATAAACATAAACATTATCTACATGAGCCATCGCATCCTTCTAAAAAACATCCTTGAATGCTTTTGCATCAGCCTTTTCATCCTCCTCAACATGAGCATTGTATGCTAATGCATCAATCTATGCATCCTTTTGAACATCAGCCTTGTATGATGGTGCATCATTCTAAAAACTAGTGTGTGCGTCCTTCTCATTGTATGTTGATGCATCAGCATGTGCATCCTTCTCATTATATCCTGATGCATCAGCATGTGCATCCTTCTCAACATCAACATGGAAAGCATCATACATATCACATAATGTCCTTTTGAATTTTGCATCCTTATCTCCACTAAGAATTGGGTCTGCCTTCTCATCTTGTCCTACTTGAACATTACTAGCATGTCCCGCTCTTCCCTCATCAACTTGCTCTGCGTGTTTTTCATCAGCTTGCCTTGCATGTCCCTTAGCAACCTGCCCTACCTATGCCTTGTTACCCTATCCTGAACTTTCAACATAATCAACCTTCTTGTGCCTTATCAACATGCAAGGACTTTTTCTCATGAGGTCGCCCTTCATTGTTGTATGTGTCCACAAGATTCCTATCCTATTTAACAGTATGCTTTCTTGTTTTCTTTTCTCTTTATATAGCATGATCTTATCCTATGTGTGAATCATCATTCAAATCATTTGCGTTGTGCACAGTATTTGCAAGCTCATTGCATTTTTTGTGTAGCACACAAGTAGCCTTAAATATCATTGAAACAAGTGAACAAGACAGACATGGAGAGGATGGATCACATGGTTAATCATGATTCACCAAGCACGACACATCAAAGGCATGAGAGAAGATGTATTTATTATATTGCAAAAAAGTCTTACAAGCTACATTATTGGGATGTTCATCTAACTTGCAAACAACTACTCGCCTACAATGTATTACAATGTCATGGAAGTTTATTATATTTCAATCACATACCATTGCCCTGAGCTCTACATTTCAAGGGTCTTTTTGTGTAAAGTGAGATAATGTAATGTCATCATCAGCAGCATCTTGTGGTCCAATGGGAACCTCCACGAAATCCTTGACATCTATTGCCTACTCTCTTGAGCTAGCCAACTCTTCATCACCTCCATCAATTTGTAACGATTCCATCTCCTTCATTCTTCTAGTCAATCACTTACCCTTTCTATCTCTACTCAAGCTTCACAGGTTTTGTAACGCCTGCTTTTTTCTTTTTTATTTCATCAAGCTTGCAAGTCCATTTGGAGACAAGATGCAATTGATACCATGATCATCGCAGTATGATGAACAATAAGTGAAATTTCAAATGTTAAAAGTTCATACCTTCAACCATAAAGGATGGAATGTCATCATCAATGACAACCAGTCTAGTAAAGTGAGTCTCCCCAGACCCCTCGACATCCAATGCCTACCCTCCTAAGCAAGCCAACTCCTCATCACTTCCATCAACCTATAAAGATTCCTTCTCCTTCATTCTTCTAGTCAATACCTTTCCTATCTCCACTCTGGATTTAGGATATTGCAATGCCTACTTTCTTCTTTTTAATTTCTCCGATCCTACAAGTCCATTTGGAGACCATATGCAATTGATACCATAATCCTCAAAGTAGGATAAACAATGTGCAAACCGTGTTTGGACTCTACAATGTAGAGTGGTCATGAGTACTACATACAAAAGTGGAGTCCAAATCATTGGTCCTTCCTCTATTAAGTGTTTTTACATCTCCAATCACAGATCCTCCTTCACTTGCATTACAAAATAAATAGTGAAAGTACTATCATTAAAGAATGGAAAAAAAGAACAGTTAAGGATATCATAGTAATACACACTAGTAATAGGCATGTGCTCATCATTGGGAGAACATAACAAAACTCCCATAATTTAACAACCAACTCGCCATGATAAAGAACCACGTATAATTTAGAACATACCAGATCCATAGGAAGTTAAAATGCCAAGAATTGATTTGGCCCTTTCAAAAATGGGCTCCCTACATGCATTATGTACACATAGTGGTACATGTAATTGCATTGTAATCCAAACACCTCTAATAATTGAGTACCAAAAGGGAAGCCACATCCCGAGCAATGGTTGTAGTCAGTGGCGGTGGTTTTGAAAAGCATACCACCCACACCCTCAACAACCAATGGATGTGGATGAATGACCACGGGGGACCTGAACTCAATCCTAGATTCAACTGCAAGCAAAACTCCCTATGGGTCTGTGCCTCCTCAAACATCCTCTTTATTTCTAAAATTGAAACCTATAATTTTATATATAAAAAATAGAACTTTTCAAAACCTCTGAACATATAGAAGATATCGGATTTGTATCACAAGTTATGTATTCAACCAACCTTGTGCAATGTTACTTAAGTGTCTGATAGCAAAAATAGTGAGTAGCATATAAGAAGAATATGATATGTGTTATGTACTACACATTGTGTTGCATAGCACATGCTATATAGTAGATATAAATTGCAAATTATGCTGAATAGCTTATATAGAACCTGCAAAAATAGTGAGTTGTGTAGCATACAAAAAGCACATGATATGTGTTATGTACTACAGGTTGTGCACAAGTCTTGTGCTACATAGCACACAATATGAGCTATATATCTCATATACTATTCTTGAAATATTAGATTAACTACTATAAAGCAAAGATGATGTATATAGCATGAGCTATATAGCTCATTTAGTAGGCTTGCTATATAGAATAGGTAATGTACATAGCACACGGTATGAGCTATATAGCACATACAAGATGCTTGAAAGAATAGATCCAGTGCTATATAGCAGGGATAATGTACATAGCACATAGAGCATGAGATATATAGCTCATTCAGTGGGCTTGAAAGAATAGATCGGGTGCTACATAGTAGAGATAATGTACATAGCATATAGTATGAGCTATATAGCTCATGTTGTATGCTTGAAAGACTAGAGAAAGTAATATATAATAGAAATTTAATGTATAGCACATAGTATGAGCTATATAGCTCAATAAGTATGCATGAAAGACTAGATTAAGTGGTATATATCACAAATATTTTATGTAGCAAATAGTATCAGCTATATATATATAGCACATAATATCACAAAGATCGGGACATACTTGCAAAATCATGATCTAGAGGGAGAAACACTAGATTTAGTCAAAGAAAGATGCTCACTATGAGACCAATGGAAAAGGGATGACAACACTCTAACTTGAACTCTATTTTTATTTATGCATCTTACACTTTGACATATATGTTTTACAATAAAATTATCCCAATTTTGTCTCTCCCATAATGTCTTTTTGAAATATAGTATTGCTCTTTTACTCTTTTTTTACTATGGAAATCAATAACAAGTAGGTAGGACATATGACACTGGTCTTCCCATCATAAACTTACTCTTTATTGTTTGTGTTGAATGGTAATACTCTGGAGGGTGGAAGCATGGTAAGGTGGAATGCTTTTTCCACTATATAGCAAGAAAATATAGCAAAATACGTAGTAGACGAAGGAAAAACAAACATGGTTTATATAAAGAGTTCATTACATGATTATGTACCAAGTAATTGAAAGACGGACATGATGTTTTTGGCAAGGCCTCGATTCTCATTCCAAAATTATGTTCCCTCGTTGTAAGCAATGGTGTACTCAACCATTCATTTCCCCTATCCTCCAAGTTGAAGAACCTTCACTCACCCTCCATGCCATGATCCAGCTGAACCTGAGTTTCACTTTTCCTTTCCCCATAGCTCCGGCCTGCTGAGGATTCAAATACACAACAACAGTGTGACAGAAAACACTACCACCAACTTTCTTTGAGAGTGTGGATCGGAAGAGTCTTTCAAAAGGTGCTAGCCTTATAGACTAGGAGTCTGCATTTGTTGAAAATCAGAGTTAATAAAGTCACATAAAATGTTGAAACAACCTTCACATAAAATGACAATTTCTATTACTAGATAAAAGCTGGCAACAACCAAGAGGACTTTGGACAAACTTCTCAGCACTACTGTGCTTGTTGTATTGATTACAACTCAAGACAAAAAGTCACAAAGACTTTACAAGAAACCAACATGTAGAGGTGACACATAGTCGGCTCTCTATGTTGAGAAATTGTACACAGCCGAGATATAAACACTACTATCTTCTAGACTTGCTCCAAAAATTTGGGTCACCACCATGCAGAGAGAATTGAAGCCAAGAGCTATGACACACGCAGCTTGAGAATGCCTCTCACTCAATAGAGCAAGTTACATCACCGACTATAAAATCCTCGAGTAGAAACTACCTTGAGCTGCTGCCAACTTTGCCATCCAATCACTGACATGTACCAGCATCATGGAGAGATCCAGAGGCTTGCAGTTAGCTCCACAATCCAAGGAAGAGCCAAGAATTGCTCCGACTCTCATGGAGATCCATTAACCAACCTGAGAGAGAGGAGGCGACCCTTCGCAATGTGGCAAATCACCTCTACCCTACGAAGATTACCACTAACCAAGCTAACAATCCATGCTCACAAACCATGCTAATAGTATTTGCACGTCCCAATCCAATTTCTAGGTAGAAGAAAATAAAGGCGTATCATGTATGTGATGAATTTGCCAAGAAGCTTGTGCGGCATCACTAGGAAGTCTATCAAGAGGGGCCGCCAAATTACGTTTTGCAAAGGATAAATTGCTTTGGAGAACTACAAGTCAACGCAAATGGATGAGGGCATGCATCCTTCTATCATTGCATGGACTCCATTTACGGAGAGTGCGATGGACCATGCTGAGACCCCCGAGGGCATCTAGGTGCATAAGCGCAAGAGATGGCAACACACTATGAGATCTTTGCATGGTGTGTTCGCTTCACCCTCCGTGTGAACCTCTCATTTTCACAATACCGATGAAAAATATGTCTTACATGAGCCCAAAATTCTAGAAAAAACAAGTAGATGGCATTGCTCCAATGACGAGTGTAGCCGAGTTTAGGTTGGGCTATCTAAAGTCTGCACTTGATGACAAATGCCAGTTTCTTAAGGACGCTAACCGGGGGTCGTATAGAGCAGAGGCAAGCACACAGAAATGAACAGGCTAGAGGTTGAACAAATGTTCCAAAGATTGCATACCTAAGATGATGTATAGGAATTACAGAAAAGGGTTGATGATGCCAAGGTGAGTCTCTCAAATGATGTCATCTTATTTCGATTTTTTTGTAGCTAGACATAATACATGTGTTACTTAGCTATCTTCCACTTACTATACAACATGTTTATTTGCTATATAGCACAATAATTTGCTCAACATAGCATGGCGAATGTGCAATGTGGTGTTATTTGTGCCATGAAGCATGTGATATGAGCTATAAACTTGTGCTATGCAACTCAATCTGCGGTAAATAGCACACAATTTACTCCATATAGCATAGTCAATGCACTTAAGAGGTCCATCACATTCTATGGTATGTATGGTAGCATACCACCTATGCCGATGGGACTGCATCTAACTTGGAATGTACTTTGTAACAAGCTGGTGCTATGAGATATCCCTTGAAGTATTCTTTCGTGTACAAGGATTGCTTTATGACTCCAACTTACTCATGAGCTTTTCCGTCACTTTCTCACTTTCTTGTTGCTCCATCCTCCTCTACTTGTCATGTCTAGACATTGTTTCCAAAATACCCTTAGAGCATTGGTATCCCTTTTAGATAATCAATTTCATTGCCAACTTCCCTTGTGGGTGTTTGATTGGGACAGTTTGAATCTCCAAAATCATATAGAGCTAATCGTATTGATGATGTTGCAAGTATTGTCTAAAGTGGCGATAGTCACATGGCAAACGATGAGGTGATCGACGAGAGGAATAGTGTGACATCCAAAGGGATTAAGAAAGGTATGGATAAACATTGGGGTAGGGGGGGGCCGGGGGGGGGGCGATGGTTGAGCTTCTTGATAGTTTTGCAAGGTAGGATTATCATGGTAAATTTGGGATTGTTAGGGGAGTTGGAAATGGTGGGTCTTGTGGATATTGGTGTTACAGATAAAATCTAGACTGCCTTCATTTATTTCTTTGTCCTTGAGGTTTTTTCCAAACCATGCTTTACTTCATTTTCCTCTTGACATAAATTGTAGGCTCTTAACCTCGTCACTAGATGCTTTTCCAATTTGTACCACCTTCCCTTGAATGATTTTAATCTTTCTTAGTTAAGACTAGATTATCACATTAGTACACTTGCATATGTACTGGTAGGGTTTAACAAGGTTGGTATGACTCTAAGTATGATTATGTTAAAACAAAGATATAACAAGAGTTTATGTACAATTCAAAGCATGGATAAATTTAAAATCATTCAACCCCTTGTTCACTTAAGGCACCAATTTCTTAACAACAATGTTAAAATATTATCACTTATTCTCTCATGTTTAAGTGTCAAGATTTGTGTCTCACAATTATGGTTAATTAGTCATCATCAAAGAATTGATCCCAGTTACACCATATAACCTCGAGTCGTATGATGTAAGCTCAAGCATAAAACCAAATTATCATATGGGTTTACTTGAAATGAATGTATTCTTAGAGTATTTGATGGAGATCTCACTTGCATTGGGGTTCAAGCCCTATTAGGTACTTAACACTCACCCTTAGCATTTTAGAACATTGCACTCTCTTAAAATTTACAAAATATGGACAAAGTGCAATTCACATCTTCAACTTGAAGCAAAGAAATAGTAAAGAGCAACTTTAAATTTAAAAAAAAGTAAAATTATATTAAAAAACCACCAATATTGAAATCTTCCAAGCTTGATTTTATCATAAATTATACTCATCAAGTGTGAGGTTCCGAGAGATACTCTAGAAGGTGTGAATATGTTTAGAAAGACGAAAATCCATCTTGAATTCCAATAATAAGAAAAAAAATATTATAAGACATTATTTAGAAAGATCTGTTTCATTTTTCATATGCTTTGTTAAGTAGGCCATGGATTCTGAATTTCATATCGGATTTTTAAGCTTGTAGTATAGCTGGAAATATATAGGTGGATGAAATTGTGAATTCGGTAATTACAAAGAGAGGGCAGAATGTTTTGGAATTGCAGCATGTTTTCATTTCCCAGCATACAATGGCTTTTCGTTTTGGGTGATCAACTGTAGCTCAACAATTGTTAAAAAAGTTGACCATACCACCATGCTCCCAAGCAAGGCCTCGAAATAATTGAGTGCTACCTCGACGCAACTGGAGCTCTAGATATCAAGTTTTTTGCATGCAAATGGAATCGCATAACTTTTCAGAAAAATAAGCTGGAGTGAATACCCTAATCCATTGAGTCAAATTAATCATATAATAAGTACTAATTTCCACGTGAACGATCAGACAAAACCCCGTGTTGATGGAAATGCATTCCACTATAGAGTCCGCTTGTCATTGTATGTCTACGGTCAATTTTTGCAACCTCAATCCAATTGGCTCCCTTGAAAAATTTGAATAACTCTGCAAGTTTTTAACAAAAATTAAGCTGGAACAATGCTCCCACAGAAGTCGCTGCATCGTAACAAAACTTCGATCCAACTATATGATCACTCTGATTGCAGCATAACCACAGCTCTGTCTTCACCAAAAATTGTGTTCCTTCCCTTTGCATGGAGTGGCATATTGGATACAAGAGAGAAATCTAGCTGCTTCAAAATCGTGACATCTGAACATGTGGTGGATCGGGAGCTGTATATCTGCATCAATGAAAACATAAAGTGACTGTTTTCTTAAGAGGAAAGAACCTTCTTCACTGCAAACATAAAAGCTACCTACCTCTACACTGCAGGCCATATGTAATGAGCTGATGATTGTATCACCTTAACACATCGCTGTAACCCAGATGGCCAGCTTATAGCTAATCCATAGAAATATTGAAAGCATGAAGTTGTTAAAGAGCGTTGACAAAGATGTTCTGGACTTGGTTTCATTAAACTGCCAAGCTCAGCTATCATACATGCAAACCTCAAACAGGACTTCGTTCCTGGTCTGGCTGATGATACCTTACATACATCCAAAACCAAAAAGCTTCCAGAGAGGATTTGTAGATGCAACAGTTTCAAAATATCTTCATTATTTATAAAATAGACCTGAGCATATCCAGGCAAGTAGTTTGTACACATAGACAAACTACGAATCAGGCACTAATATACTTGAGCATCTCTTGGCGTGAAAAGCAGAGTAAGAAAATAGAGCATTGTGCCACTGCAGAAGATACTGCATACTAGTTAGTTTTAAAAAAGGAACTAAATGATTGGAAAAACAGAGTACAGATGAACTATACATGCATAATAAGAGCTAAGATCTCCCGATGGACTTTACATTTCAAAGTACAGTAATGACGTCGCAAACTATAATTGAGACAACTGCAATTGCGCCCTTATCCAGACAAAATACTGCATTATTTGTAGTTTCCAGTTGGGCCTGCACTATTTGGGAAAGGCGAATTCCCAAATCAATCATAACACTAAAGGTTCCAATTGGGCAAGCATAAATTCTCAAATCATGTGTATCTCACCATACTATGTTAAGTTTTGCCGGCTGTCAGAGTCCACGTTGAGTAACCCATGCCTCTAAACCTTCTTAAGAAATCAGAATGTCTTAATTACCTCCAACGTTCATTACAAACGAGGATTTGACAACCATAAATTCACTTTTTGGCCAAAGGTTTTGAGTGACAGCTTTTCACCACATCAACCTGCCATATGCAAACTCCAAGGAGCTGCTTTTAGACAATAGCTGCAAGGATATCATATGATCTGACAATTTCATCTGCTGGATGGAGTTTTGTGCATCACTTTTTTTTCAGGTGCTCGTATATGACGGCATCCCCATGCATGAAACTAGACTCCTTATATCCCAAAACACAGAACTCTACTATGGCCAAAGGTGCTCGCCCTCAAGATAACCCCAAGTTTAGAAAAAACTCGGGTAATCAAGGTCAGCGACAGTCTCAAGATCGCCACAGGTCTCAGAAATCGTATGCTAGATTCCAACAGAAGCACCCCTCCAAGGATCACGCCTCTTCTTCTTCACAAAGTCATTACCGTCATCCCTAACATAAAGGTGCGGCCACTGACAAGAAGAATAACTCTAGCACAAAAGGACTTTGTACCATCTGTACAAGCGACCATAGATGGTTCGATTGTCCCAAGCGACCAAAGCAAAATTCAAATATGGAACCTAGCACTTCCCAAACAGAAGATGCTACCCCAGCACAAGACAAGAAAGGCAAAGCTGTTCGAATGGCAAATACCATCCACATGAGCCTTGCCAGCAACCCCGAACCTTCCCTGGTCACTCAAGTACTTTGTGTTCAAGGATTGATTCGTGGAACAACGGTCACTATCCTCATCGACAGTGGCTGCTCTCATAACTTCCTAGCTAGTTCTATGGTCGACAAACTTCGGTTGACCACCAGTCCTAGTCTCATGGACTATTAGATTGAACTCGCAAATGGAACTACCTTCTTGCGCAACACCAGGATCAAAAACTTCTCTTTTCGCATCCAACATTATGCGGACAAGTTGAACTTCGACATCATGCCTCTTTCTCGGTACGATGTCATACTTGGACAACAGTGGCTCTACGACTATGATCCATCAATCAGTTTTCGCAGCCATACTATCCAGTTTGTCCACCAGGAAAAACTTGTTGAGCTAATTGGTTCGAGGGACTCTCCTTCAATCCCAGTTGCCTCTGCCCTACAAGTAAAGAAGTGGGTTCGTAAACATCAAGTAAAGACTTCACTTCTGTTGGTTACGGCAGTGGAGGAGACACCAACAAAGGATCCTCCTAAATACCTCAACCAACCTTTTTTCCAGCCCTACTTGGATATTTTTCCACAGGAATTGCCAAAGCAGTTACCACCTCGACGACCAGTAGACCACCCAATCGAACTTATTCCTAGCAGTAATCCACCGTCGAAACCTCCTTATCGGGTTTCTTACACTCAAAATGAAGAAATCCAAAGACAGGTGACCGAACTACTCGACAAAGGTCACATTCGGCCCAGTTGCAGCCCTTTCGGATCTCCTGTACTACTTGTGGAAAAAAAGAATAAGTCAATGCGCCTCTGCATCGACTACCGAGCCCTCAACAAGCTCACTATCAAAAACAAGTATCCATTGCCTCGCATCGATGACCTCTTCGATCAACTTCTACACGCAACACAATTCTCAAATATTGATCTTCGTTCAGGTTATCATCAAATTCGCATACGAGAAGGCGATGAGTACAAGATAGCTTTTCGAACAAAGTATGGACACTATGAATGTTTGGTCATGCCTTTTGGGTTAAACAATCCCCGGCCACATTCATGACACTAATGAACGACATCTTCAGGCCTTTCCTCGATAAGTTCGTCATCGTTTACCTCGATGAGGTCCTCGTTTTCAGCAGATCCCTACATGAGCACAAACAACATCTTCACAACGTTTTTGAAGTTCTCCGCGCAAATTCTCTCTACATCAACATTGAGAAGAGTGAGTTCTTCAAGACCCAACTCGAATATTTGGGACATGTTATTTCAGCTAAAGGCATCTCTGTGGATCCCAAGAAGATCGAGGTAATCCGAAATTGGCCTACTCCTAAGAATGTTCATGATGTCCGCTCTTTTCTCGGATTGGCAAACTTCTACCATACAAAGGTCTATCAGTTTTCCGAAATCGCAGCTCCTATGTCCGAATTATTGAAACGCACAGCAATTTTTCAGTGGCTTCCCGAAACAGAGTATAGTTTCCAACAACTCAAGCAAGCACTCACTACCACACCAGTTATGGCTATTGCTGACCCAAACCTTCCATTTGAGGTCATGACCGACGCTTCCGACATCGCTGCAGGAGCAGTCTTGATGCAAGAAGGTAGAGTTATTGCTTTTGACAGCCATAAACATTCCGATATCCAAACCCGATACCCGGTTTATGATAAGGAGTTTCTTGCCATTGTACATGCTTATCGCTCTTGGAAACATTATCTCATGGGAGCCGACTCGGTGGTCAAGACAGACCATCACTCTCTAAAGTATATCTTTACTCAGCCAGTCATGAACGCTCGACAAGCACGCTGGGTTGAGTTTCTGGCCAACTTTCACATGACCATTGAGTACATTCCAGGACTACGCAATGTAGTTGCAGATGCTCTCAGCAGGTTAACTCTAGCATCAGCTATGGTAATCTCTACATTATTTGTGGATGTTCCGAATTCATTCAAAGGGAAGTATTTCAATGATAAAGACTTCGGCACAGTAGTACAAGTTCTTTCAAAAGATCAACCTTCGACTTTCGAACAGAAGATTTGCTCATCCTATTCTTATGGATGACCTTTTGTATTATCAAGATCGCGTCTATGTACCACATGACAAGGATGTTCTACGTCTTTTGTTAAAAGAGCATCATGTAGTTCCTTATGCTACCCATTCAGGGATCAACAAGACTTATAGGTTACTCAGTGCAACATACTACTGGCCTCAGATGAAAAGCGACGTCATCAAAATGGTTACATCTTGCTTATCTTGTCAACAAATGAAAGCAAGCCAACGACTTCCAGCAGGACTTCTTCAGCCTCTTCCAGTTCCAACTGAAAGGTGGGAAAGTATTTCCATGGATTTCATTACAACACTACCACGATCCTCCAGAGGTAACACTCAGATTATGGTAATTGTTGATCGACTGTCCAAAATGGCACACTTTGTTGCTTGCAAAAGCAATGCACAGGCTCCGAACATAGCCAAACTCTTCATACAACACATCTTCCGACACCATGGATTGCCCAAGAATATCATATCCGACAGAGATCCTAAGTTTACCAGTCACTTTTGGATTTCACTGAATCTTTGGGTACAACTCTACTGTTCAGTTCAGCCTACATCAGATGGCCAGACTAAAAGAGTCAACCAAGTTCTGGAAGAAATGCTTCGACATTATATTCAGTCACGCCTAGCAGCTTGGGAAGAGTATCTACCACTCCTTGAGTTTGCTTATAATAACTCTTTCCATAGTGCCATCAGCATGACTCCATTTCAAGCAGCTTATGGAAACACTCCGATCGTACCAACGAATTTTGTACTTCAACATCGAGTGGCCCTAGCTGATCAACTGGTTCAAGAAATGCAAGACATTCTACTCCAAGTCAGGGATCATATGCGAAAAGCACAAGAGCGGTATCAACGGTCTGCCAACAAACATAGACGTCACCTGGAATTTGACACTGGTGACATGGTGCTATTATTTGTAGCCCCACATCGCTATAAGACGGTTAAGTCTGTGTTTCCTAAGTTGCGACCAAGATACTATGGACCTTTCCGGATCATTAAGAAAAATTCACCTTTAAGTTACAAATTGGAATTACCACCATCATGGGGTAAAATCCATCCGACATTTCATATTTCTTGGCTAAAGACGTACATTCCAGGCGATGAAGCAATTCCACCTGCAGGTGATTATGTCCCAGAAATCGAAGACGATTATGTTCTCCTTATTCCTGAGCGTATTCTAGGCCATCGACAGCGAGAGACTCGACATCGACTTATCACGGAATTCCTTGTTCTTTGGCGCGATCTGGACGACTCCGACACTACTTGGCAATCTAATGAAGACTTACAGCAGTACCCTGACATTTTACAGCAGTATTTTCAGAATTTACCGTGATATTTTCTACCTCAATTCATTATCTCCACCACGGTCTTATTTTGAGTAGGAGGGGATGTCACAATATGTGACGTATTCCTTTCTCTATATCTAGACTTATGGATGGTTTGATGAATGGACACTTGTGGAAGGGTATGCCCTTTCGACGGGACACTTCCTATGAGGCACAACCCTTCACAAGAGACATTCTATGGAAGAGACACTCCTATTGTAATGTACCCTCTCATCAAGGGTCACACCCTTCACAAGGGGTACACACCTCTTCATGCACATACACTTTGGAGTACACACCTTTTCATGTGTGACTCTTCACTCTCTATATAAGAGAGGCCCAATTGTATGGATGACACACTACAGACACTCAAGCAATACAAATATTCCTTGTTCTCTGCTATTTCAGTCTCCTTTCCGTTCCTTAGCACATTTCTATAGTAAATCTAGGATTTCTTACATTACTGACATGTCGTGCTTACAGCCCAACAGAGGGACTTGAGGTTAGCATACCACGTGTGACATGACCTTTCATCTTTTCCATTCCCATTCTCATTCCAGTCTTTATTCTCAAATTTTTGGGTAGCCTCTCAAGGTACTAGCATGATGCATGTTTCAAAATCGCCTGCAAATGCTTTAAGTACAAGAGGATACACAGTATCACAGGATATCAAGCCTCAATGATAATGATAAAAATGTTTTGGGCGTAAGTAGAAAGGGAGGCTAGATATTGAGCCTGAAAGGCACCCCAGAACCTCAGAACCAGGCAGCTCCATGGCAAGGCTGACTACTCTGGTAAGGGCTTCTTCCATGATTGCAGCCTGAGAGGTAAGGCCCAAAAGCAGTAGAAGGCTGTGTCAGGAAGAGTGATGGCAGAAAATTTGGCAGAGCCACTTTGTGAAAAACCTTAGTAAAAAGCACAATCAGCGAACATCTACTGAGATGGAAGTAGGAAAGCCAGTATGCTTGGAATTAAAATAGGTATCACAGACATCAAAGGTAGAATTTGGAGATGGCAGGGGCACTTGGCTATGCATTGTTTGGAATCGCAATATTTTGTTCAGAAGTGAGCAAAAGCGTGGTCCTCCATCAGTTTTAACATAAACGTTTGGCCACCCAACGAAATGTCTTAGGATCCTTCAAAGTCTGCTGAAAATAGCGGGGTAAAGTAAAGCCGATTTAGGTCTGCTTTTTAACATTGCCATGTGAGTTGCAGATATCCACATTTGTTTCCAGATCCTCCGAGGAGAACGGCAGATGCCTTGTCTATGGATGGACAAAATAACTTGGATTTTTCTGTAAAAATTAAAAAATTTCCCATCTTAGGGTGAGATGGGAAGTCAGGAAGAGAGAACTCACAGAGTGTGAATTCCCAAATTCAAGTCTTGGCTGGCGCATTTGTCCTTGATAGGCCATGTGCAGTTATCTCCAACATTAACCTTTGAATCCAGATGTGAAGTTCTAGTGCTTGAGCCAGAACTTCTTGATGTTCCACTCAGCATACCAACCTTCTTGATATTTAGTCATTGAGTACGCAGGACAATGTTCTATGACGACAAACAACTCTCGGTTGTTATATTGCCTGAATAAGATTTCGTTTCTTCCTTGGGCTTGCCTTCCCTTTTCATCTTCTGATCTGCTTTCTTTCTCCAACAGTCCTTTGGAAAATAACCAACCTTTTCATAATAGATTTCTTCTTCTTGTCTCCACCATCTTCAGACTTCTTGCCCTTGGACTGTTCTTTGGGCCTAATCTTGTTGGGATTGCCTTGTGCTTGCCTTTCAAAAGAAAGGCCTCGTCGTTATTGCTTTCATACAGCTTCTCCCAGACTCCTTTCTACAGCAAAAAGGCCCAACATCTTCAAATGTAAGAGACCCGGTCCTCTCTCCAGCCGTCACAGCATTCCAAAACCTTTGAAACTCCTCAAAAGCCTTCCAAGAACCAGCATTGCTAGCTGGCTCGAGCCCATCCTTTTGGTCCCCCTTCTCCATTCTGATAGTGAATAATTGATTATGCGTTTCATGGATGTCCTTCGCCATGCCTCGCAAGACTTATCTGCATCTGGATGTGAGGAATGACTGCATCCACCACCGTAGGCCCAATAATCATGGACAACACTTCAGCAACTTTGTCTTCCCATTCTTTGACATCTTCTGGCTCTACAGCCTCTTTCATCTTCCCTGAAGTGTCCTTGACATCCTCGAGCTTGAATTCTGTTCCTGTCATCACCTTCCAGAGTTTCCTAGCCACAAAATTGCTCTGGAGCTTGACCTCGTGTGAAAGGCTATCAATTCTGAAATCACAGAAGAGAGAATAGGATGCACTGTAGGAACCAAACAAGCACGTGCACTGGCATTGAACCGGGTCGACTTCGAATGATGGATGCCTTCCTTCACGTGACCATGAGCTCTGATTCCATATTTAAAACTCGGATATTGGAAACCTCACCAACAGCGGACCGATCTAGAGAACTCTCTTCCCTCCATTCAGATGTACACACACACACACACACACACACAAGGGAGCATCAAACATGCAGAGAGTGCTGGGCTGAACTACTGCAAAATCCTGATCAAGGTTGAGGCCTCACTCTTTCTCCTCCTAGGGATCAAGAAACAGAAGGGTACTTATAGAAGGAGGCTAGCTTGCCCCCTCCACTGCTGGCAGACCCATCAGTCTGTGAGGCCCACCAGACAGCCTACTGACCCGATGAGCTACCCCTGCTGCCCACCTGGGGTCCACTCTGGGTCAGGGATTAACCAACCTGACTGCCGACCTGCAGTCAGCCTTTATGCCGACTGGTTCACTCGCCCTGGACCTGATCTGGTCTGGGGTTACAGGCCTATAAGTAGCTTAATTTTAGCCATTTGAGCTAGACTAAGGCACAACCAATACGCCCTAGGTGCCTAAGCATATGTCTCCAGTTTGTAAGGGTTGACTCAGTTCGCCAGGAGGCGAGTTCACATTAAAACCCGAAAAACGAAGTCAAATCTTTGTATCAAAAAGAGCATCTTCTAGACTGTAGGGTCATCACTCACGTAAAGTTCAGCCCGAACGCTGACACGATAGAAACAACTCCCAAAATCTTCAAAAGAACCGACAGAACAGTAGCACCCGTTGCATCTACGATGATCTAACGTCCAAATCAACAGAGTACTGTAATGTCGGCCACACGATTTGGCAATGCCCCCTAACACAGAGTCACAGACTCGAGATCCCGAACAAAACCAGTACGGAAGAGCTAGACGTCTCACACGCAGGCAAAAGATCTTAGATCCTTACAGGTTTTGACGAAAGCCGCGAGTGCGCTCGATGTTGTCGTGCCTCTTTTTCAGAACAATGGCGACGACGCCCAGGGCGGCCACACCGAGAAGCACGCCGATGGCGACGCCGGCTTTCTGTCCAACGGTTAGTTTGTGGCGGTCAGAGGGGGGGGAGGAGAGGGAAGGAGCAGGTGAGAAGGAGGGAGGCGAGGGGGGGGAATCGTCGGGCAAGGGAGGGGGGGGGGGGGAGGAAGATTGATCGGGGGAGGGGGAAGGGGAGGAGGGGAGGGGAGAAGGCGAGAATGGAGGAGCGGAGGGGGAAGGGACTGAGTGGGAAGGGAGTGAGGAGGGAGGGGGGAGGGGGGAGAGAGAAGGGGCTGAGGGATGGGGAGCGAGGTGGGAGGAAGGAGCTGGGGTGGCGGTGGGAGGAGGGACGGAAGCAAGAGAAGGAAGAGGGGAGAAGGACGGGGAAGGGGAAGAGGAAGGGGAAGGCTGCGCCACAGCCATGGAGAAGAGCTGCAGGAGCAGAAACAGAAGGTGCGCCATAGCCACCATAGCCATGGCTGCTTAGCAGTAGAAAGAGTGAACTGTCGAGTGAACTGTGATCTGTGAAGTGATAGTGGTGAAGAAGACGATGACGTGTTAGATCCTAACGTACGGCCGGTCGTCAGATTCTGTCAATCTAACCCCTGCGAATCCACTATTCGCCACGTCTTCCTTCTCTCGAATATCCCTCTCCACGTCGGCCCCCGCCCCTGCCCGGATTTCAAACCGTTTATTTACGCTGGCTAAATCTCGGCCCACGTAGCCCGCCACGACCCCACCTACCCCCCCGCCTTCGCCTCGGGGGCTCCACCCGGCTCCTCCTTTGTTCGCCACGTGTCCCTCCACTTTCCCGCACGTCGCCCATTGTTCGTGACATGCCCGACACCAATCATCAATCAATCCGCCCTTCCAAGAAACTTCATATTGACTCTCGCGAGTCCCCAGAATTTTCTTTTCTATTTTCATTTTTGGAGCCTTGGAGGGGACCTCAGCAGGGAGGGGAACTAATTCATGAATTTTCGATTTTCCACTATAGGGGGGACATACTAGAAATGTTGGGTAAATGCAACTTTGTCATAGGACTAGGCTTTTCATGCCAAAAGAAATTTGTCATTTTCAATTTTATGAAGCAATGTCCCATTCTAAACCAACCCACACATTAGATCCACCTGTGTTGGGGGATTGTGCCTCTCTCGAGTCTCTAGTCACTTCTGTGTCTGCGTGTGTGTGGTGCTCTCCATCTCTATCTCTGTGCAGGAATTGCTTTTTTCCATGGCGGCTGCAAGCCATAATCCGTTGATTGGAAAACCTGACTGATAATGTTGTGTGTCTCTGTGTGTGTGCCTGTGTCTCCATATCTGTGTGTGTGAAGGAACTGCCTTTCTCCACAGCAATACATACAGCTCATTTTGGATACTGCAACACTGACCATCTCTCTCTCTTTCTCTCTCTCTCTCTCTCCCTCTCACACAGACACACACACACTCTCTCTCTCTCTCTCTTTCTCTCTGTCTGTTCTATGCTCTGTCTGTCACTCTGTTTTCCTCCATCTGTGTTTGTGTATATGTGTGTGTTTTGGGTCTCTCTTCACCACCAAAAGAAAGTGTGTTTTGGGTCTCTCTCTTGAGCTCTCTTCTTCCCTTTTGCCTCTCATCACACCATTCCTGTGGTATCGTAATCCCAACTCTTCTCTTCCACCCTCGTGTCACCGGCAATTCAACTGCTACAAAGTGAAGCTGGGATTATAGCTACACATACAAGGGCAGTTCCTGTCATCATGCTTGGAGACAAGCACAGGGCAATGGCATGCAACGAAGGTTTCCAGTTGTTGCTCGATTGCTTTGCTATTGGATATGGGCATGAGATCAAGCCGGGTTGCAGTAGAAGCACCCTTGGATGGACAGTTCAAGAGTGCATACAACATGGGGATAAGGAAGCATTTTATGAGGAAGATGCTGGGCTTTCTGAAATTCTCAAGGTTTGTACAACTGACCACTGCCATACAGGAGAGGAGGCATCGTTTTATTTCGGTGAGAGGAAGCTCAAAATTGTTGAGTGTTTGGCATGTGAAGGTAAGAGTTAGGGTCTACCCCTATTGGCATTAACACTTAGCATGCTTTTACAAAGATAAACATGAGTATTAAATGCCCATATGTCATTCATCAAGACATTAGGTGCTTTACACATTGAATACTTCAAACTTCCAATTCCTCTATACATATTTACTAGGTAAGACACATATTTTGCATGGTTGGATACCTTTGTGGTATTACCATCTTGTTTACATAGCCTCTTATGTTAGGAATGTTGTTGTTTTTTTTTTAAAACTCACACACCCACTCACACACCCATTTGAGCCTATCTAGGGGCACTCGCCTTGGCTCTACCCTACAAGTAGGAGGGCTTGAACATGGATCAATGCCCAAGTAGGCAGGCCACCCTACCACTGGACGACTTCTGCATGTTAGGCATATTGTTGAAAACATAAGTATTGTTTGAAGTTGGCATGTAAATTATGGCTAGAGTTGCAAAACATGTAATAAGTCCCCTAGCCCAACCTTTGTAAAGTTTTATATCCTTCAAAAAAGAAAATTATCACAAGGATTCAAGGATGTACCTTCTATATATTAATAAGCATTAATAAGCATGTGAGTGTCCATTAATAATAGAGAGAGGAGAAAACAAAAAGAATGGAATCTAGTTGATTGGAGCATGGAGTTATCAATCTCAATGTCACTTATGGGTGCCACTGACCCAACAATATTCATGGTAATTTTAACAAGAGCATGTATGTATACTATAGTCGTTTTAACAATGTCATTGTCAGTTATGCATGCTAGTCACCCAAAACGAATTTGGGTGATGGAACCCATAACTTAGCATAACACTGACAATGATCGCCCCATGCTTACACCAATACATGTCATACCATTCACGTCAAATTATTGGATTCTTTTGCTTTTCTATTTTCTAAAGCAATGCCCCACACCATATCCATCAAAATATTAGCAAGCATGGGAAGGAAAGGAGCTAGGATGGAGATATTTTGATTGTCCCTACTACTTGGCTTACCTCTTTCCTTATAGTGGTGTTCAAAGTTCAAGGCAAGTCCTCCCATGGCATGGCATTCTGATCTCTCTTAATCTTAAGAGAGTAATGGGCTATCACTTTCCCAATAGGGATCCAAGATTACATACGTGCTCTTTTTAGAACTACATCATTGCAATTCTACTATCAAAAGCATGCATGTACCCTCGTGTCCAAGATGGAAAAGTTGTTCACGTCACTCTAGTATTGTGGCCTCTCATTGGAGTCTTATGCTCAAAGAAAAAAGACAATAAGTCAATTGCAGTAGCCACTTAAAGCCTTTGTAGCTCCTCTCATTTCCATTTGATAAAGAATTCAAAAAAATCAAGGGGATTCAAGGATTCATCCTATAAATACTAACAAGAGTGCTAGATACTTTATAAAAAAAGGAAAAGAAAAGAACGAGTTCAATTTAATGACCCCAATGGTAAAATATGAGTGCCACTTAGCTAAAATTTTTATAGTAGTTATAGCAAGGGTCTTTATGTACCTCCAAGTCTTACTAAAACTTTTATCTTATCACTTCTTTTACTAAGCTTGGCATATCCTCTCATTGGAGCACTGATCACAATGGCCGTTACATCAACAAAAGAAAATCAAGCCAAGCAAGTAAGTGGGAGGGAAAAGAGATCTTGCTTAAAGACACCTACAACTTAAACCGATTTAAGTTAAGGTTATTCCTACGTGACCAAAAAATAACCCCTTCACATGAAACTTGTGCTCGCCATGTCTACAATAAGGTCCAAAGAAGGAGAATGCTTCTAAATTATTAACACCATGTGAAACCTTTTTCTTTCCTTTTTTCAAATATTCCACCTTCTCCATACAATTGATGCCAATCTTTTCTCCACTCAAAAGCATGTGCATTTGTTAACAAACAAAAGTAACAAAATGTATACTCTTTATATTTACTTTATGCTCGAGGAAATAGCTTTAAAATGTGAAACAAATTGAAATCAAGAATGGGGCAAAGGCACAATGTTTTGTTTTCTTCAAATTATAAATACATTTTCATTTTCAAGAGGGACTAACTATCTCTACGATACTAGAGAAGCACAATCACATCCTACGCCTTTGATCCAAAAGCTTGACTATATATTGCAAGGCATTCCACAATTTCAACAAACAAAAATTAGTAATAAGTCTCATTCAATAAGGTATGAAAATGTGACCAAGTTAGGCCCCAATTGCATAATTGTGCCATTCTCAATGCAAATGTGCACACTGCTTGGTAGAGGATTTCAAAAAATGATGAGATTGATGTGTCACACAAGTCATATATGCTTGTAAAAATAGCAGTTTCTATGTGAAATTGGGCATCCTCCCAAGCAAAATTGGGAAGTTCTCTTTTCATGACATTCTAATAGATCCATGGATATCATTCTTTGGGACACTTTGTATGAGCTTGCAAAATTTTGAATAATTTTTCATGATCTCCTATTCACTAAAGACTTGAAGTTAGTTGCCAATCCAATAAGCAAAGAGAATCTAGTAGGGTCCAAATTGTTGTGTCTTAAGGTCCAATAAATCTTATTTTCAATTTTATTGGGATTATTAAAGATGGATTAAGCTTATATACTTTCTAGTTGATACTACAAATGTATAGCAATTGCATAAACTATTTTGAATGCAATTTATTGCATGTCACTTGCCTCGAGTTCAAATAAGTATGTGTTTTTTCCATGTGATTTTGTTTTTGAAGACATGATTATTTTATCAAAAACTACTAATTTTACAAAATAAATTTTTTTAAAAATCCTTTCCAACCACAGACAATCGATGGTACACAAGTTTGGTCTATATTCACAAGTGCTTGAGATTGCTTCTTTCAAAGGATGTGGAAATTTGCCACTAGAAACTTATGGAAAATGGTCACATCATATGCCAAGATGGATGGACGGAGGAATTAAACAAGCATGTTAAATTTAAAGTACATAAAAATTAACACTTATTTGGACACATCATTGACACTTTTGCTTACAAAAAAGTCTCCTCTTGCATGCTTAGAAGTTGTACCACGCCATCACACATGGCTCATGCAACTAAGATGAAACTTCATTTTTCCATATTAATAGTGTTGAGGTACATATGGTAAGCAACATTTACTTGTCCTTTAGGTTTTGTACATCCTCAAGAGTTTGAAAAATAAAGGTGCCACATACGTCCCTCTAGTAATCATATGTATTTGTGGAGTTCTACATTTAGACACCAATCATAAGTGTAAGAAAACATGTGCCTTCTAAAAAAAAATTGCCCTCATAATAATTCCTTGTCATGGGCACTTGTAAACACTAAATTATAGCTTGATTACATTTTGATACTATAATATGAGTTGACATCCTATAATCACTACATGACACACATAGTGTTCAAGATGAATGATTCTATTTCAAAGGTCATCTTATATTAGGATATGAAGTAAAGCGTCTTATTTTGTATTTTTTGGGGGCTTGGTCTTGGACTTCTATCAATTTCCATGTACTAGATGGGAAACATTGTTTTTTAAAAATTTGATCACGACCTTCTCCCTTCTACATATTGTTTTTATTCGAGATCACTGCCTCACATATGAGCTCCTAGATGAGTAGGACAAAGAGTCAAGTGATGATTTGTATTTCCCATTCATGGTGATGAGTCAAAAGCTATGAAACTATTCATGGCAATGAGTCACACGCCATCAACTACTACTCATAATTCTTACCGCTAGTTAGGGATGAATTTCTTTTATCTTCATAGGAAATTGCAGTACCAATTAGGCAAAACCACTGTACCGCTTCAAGATCAACGGGGAAGGGAGCTTGCTATATGTATAGAAACACTTGTTGAGTTGCAAAGTAATGAGAGTCTTGCAAACCCTCAAGCATTGGAAAACATATTCTAGGACTAAGGTTGTGGAGAGAACTCATGGAGTCACTCATATAGTGTGTTACAAGTCAGAATTTTTGGGATATTTAAGCACTCAATTGCACAAAAAAATCTGGGACTTTGTTGAGCGAAGTCACTTCGGCAGTAAGTAGTAAATCAAGACAAATGAGGTTAGATTATGAGTGGTGTGGTGTGAACCTAACCTTGAGATAAATGAGGCTAGATAAATGAGTATTGTGGTGTGAACCTAACCTTGGGACACTTTTCCCCTCCAATTAGGAGGTTTTCCCCCCGAGCATCCTATGTAGAGGATATATATCCTTGTTTTGATGTTTCTGTTTGTAACACACATTCTATGATACATATTTTTTCTTTGTGTATGCACCATTGTTTTCAACATTTAGTGTCAAAGTATAAGATCTTGGCCATCCTGCTTCAAAGTCTATACTTTTTTTCTTGGCTCTTGTGCTTAACATCACTTAGTTAGGAGAAGGCTATCCAGTTCATAGTGTTGGACTCATTTCCACTTAGGCCACCTCCAACCTTAGCTTGTTTTTGTAGTGTGGCAATTTTGTGAGCAAATTTGCAGCCCCCTCTAAGGCCATTTTGTCTCTCCATGTTCTACTTCACTTTTGAATGAGTCTTCCTAGTTGAAATGAACCAATTCATTGGAGGTGGTGTTGCTATCTCTTTGCAAGATGTTGCTTTGATTTTTAGGTTTGGCCACCAATTTTGTTAGAGCAACCACTTCTCTAAGATGCTTTGCCATTTTGTTATTTATAAAAAGGCCTTCTTATATATGAAGGACACTATTTGTAGATGCCTTTGTTTTTCACCTAGTTCATCACATTTTGAAGACACAACTTCTATTTTGAGTCTATGAAATCAGACTACCACTATTTTAGAAATAGACCTGCCATTTAGGCATCTGATACGGATTTGTTGGCTACCTATTCACATGTCTTCTATAGTTCAAAGTTAATGTTTAACACATATAGCTCCACTATGTCCTCACATGAGTATTTATTTGATTGTTTTCTCTATTTCATTGATCTCCTTTAGCATGACCTAGCTCTTGAAGGACTGTGCCCTAGATTCTACACACACTCACCTAAATTTTGCACAAGTCCCTGCCCAGATTGGCTTGATTTTGTTTCTAGATTTTATTGGATTCTACATCCGGATTTTGTCCTAGTTTAGCATGGATCCATCTTGCTTCTTAGATCTGCCACACTCCCTAGATACCTTAGATCTTTCGACACCCAAATTATTCTGCATGCAAATCCTCTTGCACTTGGATCATCCTACCCTAGATTCTGCATCGGATACTTTTTCTTCAATTCAGCTTTCCTTGGTAGCATTTCTATCTTCAATAGCAAGTAGATTGCAATTTACAAAGGCCTCATTTTTACATAGGCACTTTGAGAACTCTTGCATCATGTCTACATCTAGCATTAGACAACTCAAACTATGGTACTTTGCAAATATCATATGGAGACTATAGTTGTCCTACAAGACAAATGGGAGCATGCACATGGGTCTAGACCCAAACTATGTGCCGATCCTATAGAGAAAATGATCCTAGATCCTATTTGGTTTTCTTAGATTCTATCATATTATTGGATCCTATTATTGGATCCTATTTGGCTCTTTGGATTCGTATTTGATCTCAAATTTTGGTAGGTCAAACTCTTGATTTCTATTCTTCTTCTTGGATTTTTGGCCATTTGGACACGTGTCTCTTTTTCTCACACTCTTTCATTGGCTTGGTCTATTTCAATAAAAAATTTTGTGCAAAAGAGAGTTCAAATGAATGACAACATGTTTGCTGGAGCCTTGTCCCAAGAGGACAAGCTTGATGGAACCAATTACTCCTTATGAAGTTCATGGTAAAAAACTTGCTAGTTGCCACCTCATGCATCAACCACACTTGTTAAACTAAATAGAATTAGTGGTTAGATCAACATAAGTAGCACTTGCATCCTACTAGAGTTGAACGAAGATGATGGGATTCCAATGATGATCAAGATTTTTCTCTTGATTTCTTTATCAATCAAGAGCTCCACTATTCTCACACCAGGTCTTGTAGGACCTCTTTATTTGTCTGGCATGTCTTGTAGACAATGCATCAAGCTAAGAATGAAGAAAGGGTCTCATTTCTCAAGAAGGAGATTGAGGATCTAAATATATATGAAGGTGACAAGATGCTCGAGCGTCCAATAAAGATGTACAATTTAAAGAGCAACTCCTCAATATTGAAGAGATTATTTCTAGGATGCTTGAGTCCTACTTGAGTTTCCACACTTCTCTCACTTTGCCTTTAAGGGGCAACACTCAACCTCTAGAGTTTAAGGATCTTGTGGGTTTGTTGTAAGAATAAGCCTTCCTCTTCCTATACTAGTAGCAGTGATTAAGCCCTTGTTATCAAGAATAGGAATAAAGGAAACCCTAAGCATGGTGAGTAGTATGAGGCAACTTTAGTTAGCCATCTCATAAGGCAAAGGATATTGTATCCAATGCAAAGAATAAGGGAAGATGCCATTATTGTTATAAGAAGCTAGGTCTTCATATCAATGAATGTAGGAAAATATTGAGAAATAAAAGAAGAATGCCTATCATAGTTTCTAATACTTCAAATATACTAACAAAGATAATGCTCCAACAAACTATGGGGCAGAGGCTAATGTAGCTATGATTCAAATCTTGAGGATAGTTTGCTTACTGTGAATGGCACTTAAATGTAGTTGGTATATTGATAGTGGTGCATCAAGACACATAAATTTTAAGAAACACTTGTTTATTGATTTGCAGCCTGCTGCTCATGATGGCAACATTGTATTAGTCTTCCAAATTTCATTTATGTTCTAGTGATAAAGGAGAATCTATTTTATGTATCCTCTTATCGTAGAAGAGGATATGCTATCATTTTTTACAATGATTAATGCATTGTTAGAGATAGAGAAAAAGACTATCAAATAGTCACTACATGCACTTTACATCACGCTTTGTATCAATTAGATACACATGACAATAGTAAGCAAAACACTCATGTGGCCACAACAATATCCATAATGAAAGATGGAGAATTATGGAATGCCAAATTTGACCATGTACGCTATGGTAACTTGTAGCTTGTACAAAAACATAATATAGGTTTGAATGTTTCTTCCCTTAAAAGGCATAATCTCATGTACGTATGTATAATTCAGTCTCTAGATCAAACATTTACCACATACTGATTTGATACATTTGATGAATAGCATTCAATCAAACTAGGCTCAATTGGCTATAGTTGCTGCATCAATGATTGAATGCATTTAACAAATAAGGTTCAAAAAAAGTGCACGTTCATCAAGCCTCTACCAAATAGAGGTCACACGGATGCTTAGGATTTCCAAAATCTATGTTGGAAGCATTCATGACAATGTATCAAGAGGCATTGATTTCCTTCATGAGTCATGGGCAAGTCTCCTTGACCACCATATGTAGTATGCAACACTAGTCAAGGATCAACAAAACCATCACATAGCTTCAAGGTCACAAGGAAGGGATCTCATGCTATGCACATTGAGTTGCAAAGCAGTGAGAATCTTGCAAAGCAATGAGAATCTTGCAAACACTCAAGAATTGGAAGCCTAGTCTAGGACTCAAATCGTGGAGAGAGCTTGAGGAGTAACTCACAATGCATTGCAAGCCAAAACTCTAGGAGGACAAGCACTTGATCACCCCACAAATTCAAGGACTCTATTGAGAAAAAACACTAAATGACTTGAGTAGCAAAACAAACTCAGGTTCCAAGAGCTATGAGCGAGTTGAAGCACAACTAAGGAAAATTGAAACAATTGTGGCTATAGATGACCAAATACAAGGGTCCCACTAAACCAGCATGCAATGAGTGAGTTATAGAAGTTACAATTTACAAGGAAAGGTGGAGTAGATGTGAGATAAAGACAACTAAATGCAAGGGTTGCACTAAATCCCTCATTCAAGGTATGTACGATCCACACCATCTCTTTATTGTATCATAACCAAAGTAATACTATAACAATTCGACATTGATTGAATAAGACTAAAGCTCCTCCAAAGTTATGTCTAATCAAGAAACCATTTTTGGTATGATCAGGATTTGTGAATTCATGTTCATCGTGTCATTCTTTTGGTTTATTTAGTAACCAGTGAGTTGTCCCTGAACTGATAACAAGTTTCCATTGTGCATGGTTGAGGGAGGCTGGTTGGTATCAGTGCATATCCTATTCCTCCAACAAGTTCTACCTAGATTCCAATGGCCACTTAAAGTTTAAATCTCACTCAGTTTAACTTGAAGACGTTGGTGGAGGTAAGTTCATTGCAAGTCACATTTGGTTCACATTAACATGAAAGTACCAATGATTTTCTTCCATTCCATATGGTATGTTTCCTTGATGTGAAACTCTCTTTCTAAATTTTTCTTTTTACAATGTTTCTCTTATCGACTCTATAGTTAAAAGTGTCAAATGCCTTATATCAATGCATTACCATAATGCTCCACATCCTCTAAATTTTTGCCCTAAGAAAATCATGTTTTAAACATTCTTGACACTAAGTACTTGAGACAAAATATATGAAAAACTATATGAAGAGGGATATTATGGGCATAAGGAAAGAGGGGTACATTACATACAAAGCAGAATGTGTGATCATGGAGTGGCATGCATGGTTCTAGCACTTTCTCTTTGGGTCTTAGGCAAAAGCCATCAATTGTTCATGTCACCCCTTTGCTATGTTGTACAAATATCGTTTCCCATGTTCAATTTGTTGAATCACCCATCCATTCTAATATATTTCCTTTGGCCCTTTGATATTTTAGATCACATAAATTCCAAGTGACAGGAAAAATAAAGGTTGGCACAAATATGCTTGCCACCTTGAACCTACTTTCCCCAATGTATAATAATTGCATTGTTGGACTATGCACACCTACCCTCCTCTAATGCTCGCAATGTCTTGCCACCTTTTTTGTCGCATTTCAGCACTCTCATGTCTTTTAATATTGTATTCATTGATGTAGCACACACCACCAATAGGGGTATATAGTTCGAAGGTCTGACACATTACATATTCACCTTGCTCTTAGGATTCACATTTGATATCGGGCCAAGCATGCACATGGAAGGGTTGAAAAAACCATATATGATGAATTTCTTCTCTCTTGCTCTAACACGAACTCTCATTTTACATGTCCACTAGACTTCCCCTTATCTCTTGTGAGCTGAGATGGGAGCTTGATACTAGTGTTTACAAAGCCTCCTTGTGAAATTTGGTGACCCTTCCCTAAGTTTGAGGAGATACATATTTTCATCCTACATCTATATTTCCATGTAATGATGTAAGCAACCATTAAAGCATAGGACTAGGTCTCCCTTATTGAAGCTACCAAGATATCCACAAATGTTCTTTTAGTAACACCCGTCTTTTATTTTATTCCTTCACTTACAATTGGAATAGATTCATCCTCTGTGTTACATCTACCTTGAAGGAGGTGGGCTTCAAGTACTTTGTTCACTTTCTTGTTGCAAGGGATAGTAAAAGAATAATCCCAATGGAAAAATGGCCTCTATCCCCTAAAGACACTCAAAAGAAGTATGTCTAATAGAGATTTTGCGGTTCAAGAGGAGTGCTTGATCTTCATGCAATCCATGAGTTTATGAATTACCACATATATCTCTTGGGCTATTCAAACCAACCAATCTTCTTGTGTACTAGATCATGCGGGACTATGTTACATCTTGTATTCCTTATGCAAAAAGATAAAACAATTCAAACCACTAGAAGGACACTGAGACATAGGAAAATACTCTTAGTTGTAATCATCTACAACCTAGTGAGTGCATGGAAGGTTAGAGAGCCCCACTGTTCCTTATCATGCAAAAGTTTTGGCTCCGTGTTGGTTGGTGAGGCTATGTGGAAGAAGAGTATAGTCCTTCCTATAGGACACTCTTTCTAAGAGGATTGTCTCCTTCCAAGAGGATATTATGCTCATGATGATACTCCTTCCATGACTTTTCGATTGTATAGATTCCACAGCCTTGAGACTTGAGCCACCTTCTTTATGGATTCAAGATCTATTTACAAGCAATAGTTTGAGTTTGGGATCAAAAAACACTAAATATAAGAGGTGCTTCCTTTTGCCAGCCTCTTAGGAGTGCGCATATCATGTGGATTGTGAAGAATACTTGGGGGCCACACCACACAAGATGTTTCTCATGCTAAGAAACCACTACAAGTATCTTTGAGGCATGCATTCAAGACATTATAGTTGACAAATCTAGATCCATAATACTAAACATCAATCCACATGCATGGGAAGAATCAACTCAAACTAAAAATATGGAGAAAGCGACATTTTGTGTCAACAAAAGGATGGAATCGATAGATCAACCAAAGGATGAGATGATGAAATCAAGGAGATCATTCACGTTTTCACTTTTGCATTTATGCATCTTCAACGTGTGTCATTTTTTCTTGCAAATTGTGTGAAAATGAAAATCATGAATTAAAAAATGCCGATAAATTGGATGGGTTTATGAATTGTAAAGAACACACCATTACATATAAAGGCCTTACTATCTATAGTAAAAGCCTTATTACCAATGGTACTTTCCAACCAATTAGATACTACTCATCTTGTTACTGGTAGAAAAGGGTGCATTACCATTGATATTATACAAGCTACTAGCAAAATTGTACACTATTAGTGTACAAACTACTAGCAATATTGTATGCCTATTTTCTTGCATGCTCTTTTAGCACAAAATGACTTTAAGAGTAGATAGCATCCATCATTCTACAAAATTTTAGTTTATTTCTCTTATGCCTTGTGTGCTAGGGTAAGGTGAAGCACAATTAAAGTCATGCAAATAGGGGGAGGATAGGAGTGCTACTATTGTGAAAATAGTTGATTGGTCCAATATAGTGCATATTGGGGCAGGGTTTGACCATAACTACAAGTCAATGAATAAGATCGTGAGAATTGAGTGATGTTTAAGGTTCTTGTGATGTATCTTTTTCCTTTTCAAAACTTACATCATTGTTTCTTTTGCTTAGTCTAGTGCAACGTGTGCACTATTGTATTGCATACATTTGGCTAATTCTTAACAAGAACTTGAGAGTCTGGATTATTGTCCATGTGTGCATTGTATGTGTGAAGTTGAAAGCATAAGATGAGCGCAAGAAAAAATTGGGAGGTGCATCTCATATAAGGAGTCACTTTCTTAGCAATACAACAGAAAGTATAGAACGTGGCCATGCTCTGGGAGCTATTATACATTCTCAACAATTGAGAGAGAAACTAGGGGCAAGTGGTAATAGGCAAAAAAACCATTTTAAAAACTTATGAGTGATAGACACATTGGAAATGTCCCATCTCCCATTATACCAATGTCTCAATGTCCCACCTCCAATGATAACTCCATAACTCTAGAATGGAAACTTATGAGTGATAGTTCCAATGTCAAATCTCCCATCATACCAATATTCCAATGCCCCACCTACTTATATCTAATCCTAATGTCCCACCTCCCATCATGGCTCTAAAATCTTTGTGCATACAAGCTCAAAAGAGTAGTTAGATTACTAGACATTGAGTTAGTAGAGCCCAAATAAGAAACACCCTTATCCGCATCACATGGAACCAAAGTGATACCAATGAGTAAAGAGTAGTTGGATCTAAGTTTGGATGATACCAGTTCACTCTTGATACATCTTTTTTTATTTTGCATGTAGGCTGAGTATGATGGATAATGAAGACATGTGAGATGCATGGAATTGCTCTGCCAAGTATGGGGTGGGATTAAGGTGGGCTTCAAGCCTCGAGTTTCTCATAGCTTGTAGACAACTATAGGGAATAAAACATATGATAAAGACAAAGCTCACATCAACCATAGTATATTTCATGAGATTACTACTCTAGAGAAGACTTATCATATATGGCATTGAGAGATAGGAAAGGCTTCAACATAAAGAAACCAAAAAGAGCAAAGTAACTAAAATGGGATAAACTAATTAGTTGGTTGGATATGAAACCAGCGAGTTCCTTATGATAGAGAAAATCATGTAGAGTGTATGGGAGAATATGCCTCATTATTGTGGACAATAGAAGCATTGATGACTTGAATCCTAAAGGGTCTTGTGAGCTAAATATAAAAGAATTCCTCACCCACATCCTTTTAAACTTGCCTAGATTAAAATATGGTCACGAGCTTTATCCACCACATGATTATGCATTGTTCCCATAGTTTTAGAAGGATTCAAGGATGATGAGTTATATAATATGTTCCCCATGATTTCTTGTGATATTTTCTTGAAAGACTCTTACTATATTCTTAAAATGATGTGCATCATGCAAAGTGACTATGATGTGGAGAAGGATGGTGAAATATCCTTATGGACTGTGACATTCAAAAAGTGAAGGTTGCTAGTCAAAATTGGGCATTGCGTGCTACAAAACTATGCAAAAAGGTTGTTAATGAGGACAACCAATTTTGCTTCTAGATGCTGAGAAACGAAGAAGATGAAAAGGCTAATTCATTTGATGATTACCTCAAATGTAAAAAAATGTTTGGGTAATATGGGGTTCACTGCAAAGAAGCCACCTCATAGAGTTATCTAAAACAGACAATATGTAGCTTGTGAGCACTAATGTAATCCCAAAGTGGCCTCCATTTACTATATTGCAGAGGCCCTGAAAATTATACGTAAAAGATTTGATCACTATGTACACATTCACAAATAAGTAAATGCAGCAAAACAGCATGGCTATTCCTAGATGGCTATGTTAGGATGTGGAGGGACAACATGTTCCTTCACTCATTATTAGAAATAAGGCCAGGGGAAGAGATAATATTATCAAAAGGTATAGCTTGCATAAGTGGTAAACGCAATGGATTAGCATGGACCACAACTGACCAAACCCTACCAACCCCAAATGCATCCACCGCCAACCACAAGTGAATAACTAGCACTCTTTGTGGGCCATGAAGGTTTGTTTACCAAATTTCACATCTTCTATGTTGGCCATGCTTCCTTTTCAAGGGTTGCTATGCTGATTCATCATGATTTATAGTGACATATGGTATATAATGGCCCACATGTTTGTTAACTCATTGTCAGATGTTTCATAAATGGGGACACATGAGTTTGCTACAATGTATGCCTCTAATGCCATGTTTCGGAATAAAATGTGGCATCATCTGGCTGATTATCCCTAGAGGGCTGGTGCTTTCATATGTGGAGATTTTGATAATTCTCCTACCACCAAGGATGGTACTACTCATCAATCTTACATGATACACAAAGAAAGGGATGGCTGGACACTTATGTCTAACAAAATGCATGCTTGTGATTTATGGCAACATCTTATGCCTCCTATTATTTTGTACACTTTCCATCATACTGCTTTCACTTCATAGTGGGCTTGATTGGATTGATGGTACATGGGCCATCTGATACAATTTGATTATTTTACTTGTGAGATGGAGTTGGATTATACTTTGTGCCTATTTGATCACTTTCTAGTACATATGACCTTGCATTTTGGTATTCTAGTCTATGATGTGCAACCACATTGTAAAAGTCTTTTATTGGTTAATAATTCTTATCTAAAGTATGGTCAAGGATCTCATTCATACATTGGTATTGCAATGTAGACTGGGCATGGGACCATCTTTCATTGGGCATGTAGGCTTTGATCGAAGATCATGGGAAATGCTATCTAGGCAACCTGCATCACAAAGTGGTAGATGCCAAGGATTTCATTCAACATATTACTTCTATGGTGCTGTGACATGAAGTTGGGGATAATGAAACTTCACCCACCTCTTAGCTTCCTGCTCTTCCCAATCTTAATAATAGAACCCTTAACACTTGCAAAGAGATATTTTCATGCAAAGAAAACCACAACATATCTTTCTCCTTGCTTCCCTTAGAGGAGAATGAATATGGTAACATCCCAAGTGATGTTGTAGTCCAGCATCAGGAGAAGAAAAAGATCTACAGAGGTCATTATCTCACCAAGTCGGTCGGCACCAAAGAGAAGAGCGATGCATTGTTGGAAGAAGACCTTTCGGCTCAACATGACATGAACTGATATATATCTAGGGTCTTGAAGGGGCTGATTTGGTTGGATGAGTAAATTCCAGGGAAACATGGCACCTCCTTCACAGAAGCCTCTAGAAATGGCTCAAAATCATTCTACAAACAGCTAGAAAACATAGAGGTCTATAACTTCCACCAAAAAATTGATATAAAAAATTAAAGTACATACAGGGATGTGCCTTGAAGGAGCTTCGTATTGATATAAGTTTTGTTGAAAACAGATAAACGGGTGAAGAGATATGGATAGTTTACTGAAAGGGGGTAAAAACTATCATGAAAACAAACTATCAAACACAAAGACTCATAACTTTTTACAGTAATATCTGATTCAAGTTCTAATCATATAGAAACATGCGCCTTGAAAAGAGCTTCACGCTGATATAAGTTTTGTTGAAAACAAATAACCGGTTGAAGAGATATGGATAGTTTACTGAAAGGGGGTAGAAATTATCATGAAAATAGACTGTCAAACACAGAGACTCATAACTTTTTACAATAGTATCTGATTCATGCTCTAATTACACAGAGCATGCGTCTTGAAGAGAGCTTCGCGTTGATATAAGTTTTATCAAAATCGGACTATCGAACAGAAAGTTATGAGCAAAACATTAATAGGGGGTCAAACTGTCATCAAAACTACCCTCCACCCATGCTAATTTCACCTGAGTAAACTACTCTCTCAAGGCTCCACAATTATCAACGATCCAATACCCCTAGAATTTGCCTAAAAGAGAGGAAGAAGCTTGCATGGTGGCTTGGGAAATGAATGGACCATGTGTGCACAGTGAGTGGCCGAACAAGAACTACTTTAGAGACTTGAATAGAGAGAGAAAAGAACATAGGAATGGAGACTCAAGGAAAATGATAAGAAGTGACTTTCATTGCCATGAGATTAAGACTCCACTCAAATACACTCAATATACCAGAAAGAAAAGTGAGGAGGAAAGGCTTTATACATACAAGAGAGAGCGGAACTCCAAGACTACTCATAGAGAGAGAATAAACTAGAGAGAGATGGACTCAAGAGCCTACATAAGAGAATATCTACAAGAGGGAGAGAAGGCTCATCGAAGAGGCTTGAGGAGACTAGAGCTACAGAAACATGAGGCCTAATGGTAGGAGAGATTGATGAATAAGGGAGAGGAGGGCTCCTTTTATAGAGATTTTGTCACCCTCCTTCACCCATTTACAATTGTTGCCTGTAGATTCCTTTCCCCATCAATCACATAAGCCCGTATGTCACCATCCATGTCCTTTTTGGCTACTCTTGCCATGTGTCCCATCAAAAGATGCTCAAGACTCTTAAAATATTGAGAAAGTCAAGAGTCTCCCCATAGGGAACCCATAGGGACCCTCTCTTTTCCATGTGTCTACATCCTCCTTATTCCACATAGAAATTCTAGAAGGATTCCTCTTGATCCACACTCCTCCAGATGCCTTTCACATGCTTGGCATGTGATCTCTCTTATATTATTAGAGCACATGGACATGAGCCCACCTCTTTATATGACTCACTCTTCCTATTTTCTAAAAACCCCATAATATCCCATACACAAATAACTCTCACCCCATACCAAGGTATTTATAATTCATACCTATGGTATTTATAATGATCCATTCCACTCATCCTCTCAACCCCATACAATATCTTAGAAAATAGAAATAAGTGAGGGCTGCTAGGCTATCACTTGATACTCAAACTCTTATCAAACATAGAAGAAAACAATACCAATGCCAAATAAAAAATATCAATTTTTGGCGTCACATCTTTCCCCCCCCAGCAGATCCTCTCTAGTGACAGAGAGGGTCTATTGGCCCTCAAGGTGGTCAAGCATAGAAGAATTTAAGGCGATACTCATTGGTGCGTCTGGGTATCACCATGCCATCAACATCCTCAAGTTGATAGGTTCCATTCGTGAACTTCTTTTTGACTTGATGTGGTCCCTCCCATCGGCCGATAAAATTTTTGTCTAGCCGCTTGTCCAAATGGCTATCAAATCTCATGACCAAATCTCCTGCAATAACTTTCTTCTTGCGTAATTTGGTGTCAAAATGGGCTTTGTGCCTTTTTTGAGAAGCTTCGAAGTTTTGTAAGGCCTGTAATCTGCATTCATCCAAGACTTCTAGCTGTACCAAGCATTGAGCATAAGCATCCTCCTGTCCTTCTTTTCTTGCAACAACAATGCAAGGACTATGTATCTCCAATTCAATGGGCAAAATGGCTTCTATTCCATACACTAGTTGGAATGGTGTAAACCCAATAGCTAGCTTGTGTGTGGTTCTGTAAGCCCATAAAACTTTTGCCAAGTGCCTACCCCAATGCCTTTTCTTGGTGTCTACAAGCTTTCCCATTGAATTGCACAACAATCCATTTGTTTTCTCAGCCAAGCCATTACATTGGGGATAGTATGGCGTGGACATGCTATGATTTATCTTTAGCTTATGCACCACATCTTCAATTAGTTCATTTCTAAAAGAGGTTCCTTCATCAGTGAGAATTTCCAAAGGACAACCAAAGCGTGAAGAAATTTGATCAAAGAGAAATTTTGCAACTGTGCTTGCCTTGCTATTGACTGTGGCCTTGGCCTCTGCCCACCAAGTCGCATAATCTATGGCCACCAATAAATAATGCTTGCCCTGAGATGAGCGAGGGAGTGGTCCCACAAAGTCTAACCCCCACCTCTCAAATGGCACATATGTTGGAATAGGCTTCAAGGGCCCAGGAATCAACTGTCGTCTTTCAACTTTTGGCATACTTTACAACTTCGACACCATTCATATACATCCTTATGGAGGCGTGGCCAAAAGTAACCTGCATTAAGAATTCTCCTAGCTGTGCTTGCTAAAGCAAAATGACCAGAGCATTCATGACACATTTCTAGGATCCTCCTAGTCTCCATGGGATGGACCACCCTATAGAGCACCTTATCTTTTCCCAATTTATAAAGAATGTCATCAACAATAGTATAGGGACAAGCCTTCCTTACTAATTTCTTCTTCTGTTGTGGAGTTAACCCTTGAGGAAACATGCCTTCTTCCACATATTGCTGGACGCCTTGCAGTTCTGGCCATCCAGTGTCTACCAAAGAAACCACCCCTCGGTCTTGTACTACAATGGCTTGAGTAGTTAACTCATCTGCCCTTTGATTTTCTATTCTGTATATATGAACAATCAAATTAACTACATAGTGCCATAGCCTTTTGATTAAGCTCCTTCAAATGAGGACTTCTTGTCTTGTAATGCCCTTGCATTTGCTTTATAATAAGCTGAGAATCTCCTCTTACTTCCAATTCTTTAATTGACTTTGAAGATAACCCTCCAAACCAAGGATCAAAGCATTATACTCAGCTACATTGTTAGTTTGATACCTGGAAGCTCTTGTCCTCTTGCCCATACTTCCTGACCTTCAAAATTCATTAAGACCATCCCCCCGACTCCTTGTTGGCATGAAGGACTAAAAGCCCCATCAAAATACATAACAAAAGCTGTTGATGGTGTATCCCTTTCATCTTTAATGTTCTCCTTACATTTCTTTTCTTTTCCTAGATCCTCCCGTCCTGTGAGCAAATCTACCATAGTCACCTAGTGGTATTTTTAGTGACAAAAGAGAAAGAGAACTCTTGAGGCTCTGACAACCATTTTGCAAATCTCCCCCTAGGATTAGGCTTGCGAACTAGATATGCTAATACAGACTGAGAGGTAAGGAAGAAAAATGGTCGAGGTAATAAATAGGAGCGAAACTTTCTAACTGAAAACACCAAAGAGAGGGCTTGTTGCTCCATTTCTTCATTCCTTGTTTCCACCTCTCTAAGCTGTCAGCTGGCATAATAGATGGGTTGCATTCTACCTACCTCTCCTTTTTGTAGCAATACAGCACCAACTGAATGCAAAAATACACTTAAATTTACATAAAAGTCTTGAGACCAATTAGGGGGCTTTAATATTGGGCCCTTACTCATGGCCTCCTTAAGTTGCTAAAAAGACTCTTGTTGCTCCACACCCCATTGGAAAGAAACTCCTTTTCTTGTCAACAAGTTCATGGGATCCACTATCTCTGTGAAATCATCACAAAAGCGTTGATAATACTTGCCCTTTCCTAGAATTTTGCAAACACCAGTGACACTCTCAGGACTTGGCAATGCCATGATTGCATGACCTTGTTAGCAGGCCTTCTTCAGACACAATATGCCCCAACAAGGTTACTTTTGTTTGAGCCAAATGACACTTGCTAGGATTTAGACACCCTTTTGCTTCATCAATCCTAACTAAGGCCATCTTTAACTTCTCCATTTGATCTATGCACCGAGAATAAATGCAAAAATCATCCAAAAACACCCTTATGAACTTTCCCAAGTAAGGTTCGAGCACTTGACTCATGAACCTTTGAAATGTAGCTGGTGCATTGGTCAACCCAAAAGGCATCACTCTGTAAGCAAAAACTCCCCAGGGTGTGACAAATGATGTTTTCTTTTGATCTTCCTCCCGAATATGAATTTGAAAGTACCCAGAATACCTATCACATACAGAATACATCTCATGCCCTGCTACTTGGTCTAGTATTTCATCTTGGAATGGCAAAGGAAAATGATCCCTCTTAGTGCATGCATTCAAAGGACAAAAGTCGATACAACCCTGCCACTTATTTCCTTTCTTTGGTAAGTAGTTGTGTTACCTCTTTCTTTAGTGCCTCAGCTTGGATCACCCCCAATTGCCTTAAGCGTTGCACAACTGGCTTGCTTTCTGGCTTCAACTCAGCTTTAACTCAATCTTGTGCTCCACAAGAGAGACTAGTCGAACCTCTACCTGATAGAGAATCACCAAGAAGCTCTTCATTGCATTGGCATCGTTTAGTGTGCTCCACATCCTCCACATGAAGTGTCTCTATAGGATCTTCTTGTGCCACCACCTTGTTCCCTCTTGACTCATCCCGATCAGCACCAAGACAAAGACCAAAGGCCACTCCTTCCAACTCACCCTCTAAGCTGGACTCCTCGGAGCTACACCCTGTCTCTTCTTCTTCATCGGCTAAGTTAGAGCTCGAACTCTCTGATGTTGAAGACTCCTCCTTGACAACTTCCTTTTTGCAACTTCTAATGATGTAGCACACCTTCTTATCATTTCCCTGAAAAATCAATTCTCCAGTATCCCACTTTTGAACAGCCTTCACCTTGTGTAGCCAAGGCCTTCCCAAAATCAATGGATAGGCCCGTGCATCTGGCTTGGTAGGGATCACCTGAAAAGTAGTCAGCATAGAAATTCCACATACATCCACTTCTAGATTCTTCACAACTCCCAAGGTCTTTACCCTAGTGTTGTCAGTCAATTTGATGCGATAAGGAGAGGTAGTACTAGAGTATTTTAAATCAGCATCTATCATGGTCTTCTCACTCATGACATTAATTGATGCACCTCCATCAATGTAAACATTAGAAATCACTTGACCATCAATGATCACATCAACCATAGGTACATCATCACCAACATCTATATCTACCTTTTTAACAAGAGGAATGGCACTTTTCTTCTTTTTCTTCTTTGACACTCTTATGCTTGCTAGCTTTCCCCATGCCTTCCATAGTTTTGGAGATAAAGCAAGTGATTGACCAAAGGTGATATGAGCTTCCTTTTCTTTAAGGTCGGACAACAAGTCATAGCTTCCAATGTCTTGTCCTAAAGGAAAGTCTGACTGGCTAATTCTCCTTCAAGCTACCTTCTTTTTCTTACTATGATGTTCCTCTTCCTGATGTTCCTCATCTACTTCTTCTTCTTCTTCTTTTGCTTTACCATGCCCCTGTTTAGCCATCATTACCTCTCTTTCCTCATCCCCTGAAGAAGCTTCTAACAAGGATACTTGTTTTTCTTCTTTCTTTCTCAATCTAGGACACTCGGGGTGATAGTGACCTTTTTCATTACATTCATAGCAAGTGACCCCACTCTTATCTCACCTATCTTCACTCTTTGGTGCTCTAGGTTGTCGTGCATTAACCAAATGCAATTTCAAATCAACAACCTCTGCCATCAATTGGGAGATATTATTATCTAACTCAGAGGACTTTGGTACTCGAGGAGTGCCCATTACCTCACCTTAGAAGTTGAAGCTATTGAAGACACAAAGGAGGATTTGATCTTTAGAGAAGCTTCTTTCTTGGTTGCGATGCAAAGTACTTCCATGTATGTTGTTGGATCTTTACTCATTACTTTTGAGCGAAGACGAGGCTCCAAAGCCATAACAAATTTGCTTATCTTTAAGTGCTCCATCCCTAAGAGACTTTGAGGGGCCGATGATGTAGATGCCACATCTCGCAAAGCTGCCCTTTCATACTTTGTCCATAAAGTTTCATATTGGATTGCCAACGCAGAGACCATCTCACCCTCTCCTTGATAGAATTGGTCCAACTGCATCATCAAAGCGTTTTGCAACTCCACTGCCCCAAATCTCTGCTTCATTACTGCCACCACTTGGGGGACTCAAGACACCCCAAAAAGGCCTAATTTTGACGTTCATTTGACCCTCCACAACTTGCTCATTTGGGACCCAAATTGCGCCACAGCTATTCACACAAAAACACCATGCTATGGGGAAATTTTCAAACACATTCCACAACATTTTTGCATCCTTAATGCTCATCAATTTGCACCCCCATGTGGCCCCCTTTTCGCACTAATTCGCTCATAAGTTTGTGACCTTCGGTTGATGATCCGTCTGCACCTGGCACGTTCCCCCACTCATGTGGGACAATCCTAGGCACCTTCTTAACATGACGGTCACTACTACACTAACGCATCTCTTATCCCCCTAACACTTTTACCCCTTTTTTGAGGGCCCGTAACTTGGCTGTTTGAAGACTAAATCGAACCCAATTTGATGCCAAGATTCACGCACACAAAGTCCCCAATCTCAGACGATAATTTTCAAGTCTTTTGACGTAGTTTTTAGTCTCGGTAGTCACCATTACATAGGCACTAATTTCAACCTATCGATTGCATATTTTTTGCCATTTTTGGGTTACAAAGGTTGAAGTCAATTGTGGATTTCAAAGTCAAATGCACTCACTTGACAAATACAATCAAGCATTGTGTATGCACCTCGGATCTAGACAAAGAATAGCACCTACATACTTTCACGAGCTTTCTTTGGCCCTCGGCCCTCTCCAAGAATTCAACCTGTCACCATCGACAAGCAGCATGGAGGACCTAAGGGTTGAAGAAGAAATAAATAACAATGATCTGCATCCTGCAGATTACTTTGGTCAACAACACAATGGTAACAACAACAACAATGGCAGATGACACTTTGAAAAATTGGAAATGCTGTTAGGTTCCTTCAACTCTTCGATGCAGCTTGTTATGTTGGAGGCGATCAGTCAAATGAAACCAAAGCCACCTAGTTTTCAATGGCCCTAACCAATGAGGCTTTGGAATGGTACCTCGACCTTCTCGTAGAGGAAAGACCCACATGGGCACCACTATCTGAGCAGTTCAAAAGAAGATTCCAAATAGAAAGACTGCAAGATGACCCCACATTAAAACTAGGCAATATAGCAATGTGCAAGAAAGAAAAGATTAGAACATACTTAGGAAGAATGAAAATATTAATAGCAAAGTGTGTTCCTTGTCCAGACGACAGGTACCTCATAGCATGTTTTATCTATGGATTAAAAAAATCCATTCACAAAGACATGAAAAAAGTCGATAGCTATGCACATTTCAGCGATGCTCATGAAGCTGCAACTGAGATCGAGGACGGCATGACCAATTCTGACAGGGATGGTGATGGCTATAAATCAAGTCATAACAACAAGAAATCTTTGAAGAAGGGAAGCACTTCCAACAAAGATCACACCACTGAGGGTAGAGTGGAAGCCATGGCCCTAAGAGTAAAAGATGAAATGATGCAGGCCATCGAGCAAAAGCTACGCATCTCTCAGCCACCACAGTACCCATGGAGATAAAATGTTTGGTGCCCACATTGTATAACCAACTATACAACCAATGAATGCCCAATCTTGAGGAACATACTAAACCCACTAGAAGTGGCTTGACCCCCACAATTATGGTGTCCCATTTACAATGTTGTAGGGCATGATGTAAATACATGTTTCTATAATATGAGGATAGGACAACCCCAGCCCCAACAATACCAACAGCCCCGCCAATCCGAGTGTACAGGAAACAGCACTAACACCTAATGCACAAGTGCCATGTCTCAACCCACTCCCGATGAGGAAAAAAGTGCCTCAACTAATGAGGAATCCCAATCCTCTGCAATATCCTGGAGCTCCCAATCTTGCTCCAGTAGTTTCGATGCAACCACTCAAACCTGAAGTGTTGGAACCTCACTATGAGTATGGAACCTCACTACATGGATTGTGCCGAAGGACTCATCTCAGTGTATGCTAATCAAGCAAGGCCCACCACATATCGAACACCCATTAAGTGTTTAGATTGTGGAGAAAACCACCGCATAGCAGAATGCCCACACAAGGGTAACCCCATTACATTCCAACTTGTGTGCAGGGAATACGAAGTTGGGCATGTCTGCATGGAGTGCCCACTAAGAACAAAGCCTTAACCAACCACAAAAGTAAAACCTGATGTACCCCTGGGGATGATAAGTGTGGAAAATCAAAATGTGGCAACACAAAGTGTGGCATCAGAGCCAGTCTTGACCATAACAAGATAGCAAAAAGAAGCGGCATGGCAAAAACTCCTTTTTGCTCAAAAAGCAAAGAGCCCTTTGGCAAAACAAGCCATGCCAATTCCACAACTCATTGAGACCATGCCTAGCCCATCCAGAGAAAGTGCCACCCAAGAAGCCAAGGAAGCATACCCCAATGCTGAAACTGAGAAAGCTCGTTACCAAGCCTTGAAGCAATGGGTACAAAAAGAGCAAGAAAAATTTGAGACAGACATGATGATTGCAGTAGAGGTTAGAGCACCATCATCACCCAGCATTGACACAATGATTGATCCCAACAGCTTCCAAAGGGTAGTGGAGCAACAAGCAAAACATCCCCAATTGGATGGCATCACACTAGCAAGCTTGATAAGCTGCCCCGTCACTATTCTAATTGGGACCTTACTAAGAAGTTGCCCTACACTGTGGGAGAGTTTCAAGGGATGGATTGAATCTTCACAATACTTCCCCCCACCTAAAGAAGAGAAAAAGGTTATTTCAGTAAAATTCGGTGCTAGGGATGACATAAAAAATGTAACCATCCTGCTAGAGCATAAAGCCTTTGGCCAATACCCTATAATAGTGGACGAAAGAGTCGGAGTAAACATTCTAGCAAGAGAGATATATGAAGAATGGGGCCTACCTCCGATGCAGAAAGCCACATTCAACATCCACCTAGTCGACCACACTAAAATGAAGCCATTGGGTATCATTGACAATGTGTCAACAAAAATTGCAGGAGTCAGGTTCACTCTCCAGTTTACTATCTTGGATCTTCCCAAGGGAGCCACAACATACCAGATATTGTTGGGAAGTCCATGTCTTCGAGAAGCATTGGTACTCCATGATTGGGGCACTGATAAAATCATAATCCAAAATAGAGAAACTAATGTTAAGATAAATTTGGGAACAAGGGAAGTCAAACCCACTATTCCTAGAAATGTTGAAGACACTTCCTCCACTACAGCTACAAGTCATGCATCCCCTGTACCTACCAATTTAGTAAAACCCATAAAAGGGGATACACAAAGTGACATCAATAATTGGATACAAGCGTTGGTTACAATAGATAATTGTAAAACAACACATCCAATCAAAAGTGGTGGCAATTCCAATCTTCATGGCAAGCATCAAGTGGGACAATGACCCTAAAGAGGCCATAATAGAAGGTTACCATGCAGACATTGATTGGGATATAGAAACATAAGCTGATAATGCCACCTTGGAAGGCCAAGTATCCGACAATGACTTAGCAAACCTATAGGCACTCATGGCCATAGAATACCCGAAGATAGACACTCCAGCAGTAGCCAATAGCAATCGATCCAAGAAAAAGAAGGAGGGTGTGCAATGCCAAAAGTCCAAGATAGAGCACTTCAATGAATTCGAAAGAATGCAGAACAGAGCGGTGAAATTGTATTTGACTAAGCCCACAAAAGCACATGAGTCCCCAAATTTTGAATGGGATCCTAAAGGGCTTGAAGGTGCTTGTATGGCCGAAGAACCACTCCTTGGGAGTGCGACTCCTATTGAAAATCCATCACTAGTCTCACAAAGCAAAAACCTTAGAAAATTCAAACCCAATGTGAGAATGGAGAGTGAAATGGTGAATAGTAACAAAAAAGAAGAACAAGGGAAAACATCTAAATTGGACCAAATATCTTCTAGTGGATCTATCAACCAAGTAAGCACCTCAAAGTGCCATGAAGTCCTAAGGAAGTTCGCAATTACTTCAAAAGCTACACCAGGGGAGAAGCAACAATAGCAATGCCTAGGCCAGTGAGGGAATCAAAGCCCATAGAAATAGAGAATATTGAGGACACCCCAGTTTATGAAGGACCAACCAAGACAAGGAAATTGAATCTTGCCTTGGACGGAGAGGAAGAAAAGCTTGTATACATTGGCGAATAGCTCACTCTAGAAGAAGAAAAAGAATTAAAAGCATTGTTGATGGAATATAGAGATTGCATGGCTTGGTCCTACAAAGAAATGAAAGGGATTTCCTCTGAAGTTGTAATACATACCATACCAATAAGGGAAGGATCCAAACCAAAGGTATGCAGACCCTACAGGACAAATCCCAAGTATGGCACCCATGTCTATGAAGAACTAGAAAAATTACTGTATGCTAGTTTCATTTATGAGATCGAGCATACCGATTGGGTGTCACCAATTGTGATTGTTCCTAAGAAAAACAAGAAGCTCAGAATATGTGTGAATCTCAAGAACATCAATGTAGCAACAATTAGAGAACACTATCCCCTACCATTGATTGAAACAATTTTAGAAAGGGTAGCAGGGTTTGAAGTAAATAGCTTCTTGGATGGGTTCAGTGGGTACGAACAAGTACAAATTGCACCTCAAGATTAGGCAAAGACAGTGTTTGCCACAGAATGGGGCATTTTTACATATAGAGTCATGCCATTCGTCTTATGCATGCCCCATCTACTTTTCAAAGGGTCATGTACACCGCCTTCAAGGAATTTCTCATCAAGTTCCTACAAGTCTTCCTCGACAACTTGTGCGTACACTCAGGAAAAAAGGATCACTTGAAATGCCTTGAAGAAGTACTAAAAAAATGCAGGGAATATGGAATCTCTTTGAATCCTATAAAATGCCAATTCTTGGTCACACATGGAGTAGTCTTGGGACACATAGTCTCTCGACATGCGATTGCAACTGACATGGACAAAATAAAGATCATCATGGAACTTCTCCCCCCACTAAATGCCAAGGGATTCCAAGTCTTCATGGGCCATGCGATACTATCAAAGGTTCATACTGAGGTATGCCATGATTGCAAGACCCCTATATAAGCTCTTAGTCTACACAGATCATCAAGCCTTATTATATTTTGTAAAATCAATCATGTACCACAGGCTGGATCTCTCAATGGCTTCTACTGCTACAAGAATTCAATTTCAAAATCATGGTGAGAAAAGGAGCTCAAAATTTCATTGCCAATCACATGTCACGATTAAGGATAGGAGAAGAGCCGAAAGGAATAGAAGATGACCTACCAGATGCCAAATTATTTCACATAGATGCTATGCCTGACTGGTGTGCAGACATCATTGGGTACTTAATGGTAGGAAAACCACCTCCTGAAATGAAAGCAGTGGATGCTAGGAAACTAATTCTAAAAGCTACAACCTATCAACTCATTGCAGGGCAACTATATAAGATGAGCAAGGACCACATTTTAAGGAGATGTGTAATGCCACATGAAATCATGCCAAACCTTAGTGAATCCCATGAAGGCATTGTGAGTGGACATTTCCAAGGGGAAACAACAGCAAGAAAAGTCCCGCAGGATACTAGTGGCCAACACTTTGGGTAGATGCCTATGAATATGTCAAATGTTGTGATGTATGCCAACAGACTACTAAGCCACAACACAAGGACTTCAATCCCCTAACAACAGTTGTTGCACAAAAACTATTTGAAAAAATGGGGGATTGATTTTGTGGGTCGTATCTATCCAGCAGCAAAGGGAACATGGGCATGCTACATCATTGTGGCCACTGATCACTTTACCAAATGGGCTGAAGCTAAAGTAGTGCCAAAAGCACATCAAGGTTCTTGTACAAGAATGTGTTCACCCAATTTGGATGCAGCATTATGGGCATACCGAACCACACTCAAGGTCAATACAGGAAATACACCTTTTCAATTTGTGTACGGCCTTGAAGCTATGGTTCCACTTAAATTTGTAATACCAGTCTATGCATAATAGTACAAGAATGTATGGGAGATCATGCATCCCTAAAAGAAAGACTCTACCAATTAGAGAAGCATACAGAGGCTAGATTAGCTGCCTACCATGCCATGACAACAAAAAAGTGAAGAAGAAAGGCATCGCTTGACAAAAAGCTCAAAGACAAAGACGTCAAGGAAGGTGACCTAGTTTTATTGTACAATACCAAATTCCACAAGAGAAAACTCAAATTTCTAGGTCAAGGACCTTATAGAGTCAAAAAAATGAATTCCATCGGAGCCGTACTGCTAGAAACATTGGATCAAGTCCAATTCACAACAACAATAAACGGGAGCCGACTAAAGCACTACTACATCAACATGCAAGCCATCCCCGATAATAATGAAGATTTGGGGACCCCAAGTCTTCCATAGTTAGGACTAGATTGTATCACAAGCACTCACTAGCATATGTACAACTTCACACATATAGGTAGTTTCAATCGATTTCAACCTAGGGCTCAAAGGTGATGATTGAGTCGTAACTGCCCTATGATTCCCTTAGCAAATTAAGCACCCTCACTAGTCATGCATAGCACACCACACGTTTCGAGCACCATGAATAAATTGCATGAATAAATGCCCCAAGAGATAGTTGCTTTGATCCACACACACGACACCCTCATCACAAAAAGAGTAAAATGTATTAGCCACTGACAAAAGAAATAGGCAAATTAGCACATGGCACTATATTGGCACCGTCAAACTAGGGCCTGATTCATGTGTGAAATGCCAAGGTGAAGACAGTCCAATAAGATGGAAAAAGGCCTACAATGCGACAAAGTGACACCATCCAAATGACCCAAACCTCAACCTCAACAACCATCCTCAAATCACCAACCTGAAGAAGGACAAGATCCAGAATCACCAAAGTGGTTTTGGACAGTGATACTGATGAGCAAATAAGTGCAACATGCTAAGAAGATACGCCATAGAACCTAAGGACCCTAGAGTTATGAGAAATGGAGGCAAAGCAATTGACTATGCAGGATGCAGGTGCAGAAAACCTTGATGACCAAACCAACAAAGAGCTAGCAATAGATGAAACAATACAGCTTGTATGGCCATGAGTCTTAACATTCGCCATGTCACCCAATGCATACAACTTCTTGCAGTCAAAGGGTCTAGAACACTTATTTCATTAATTTTGGATTTGTCAATATATAAATTCATTTGATTAGATACTTTTGGACTAGTTTATGAATAAAATTTAAAGAAAAATTCACTCTTAAAAACACAAATAAAAACATAAAAACAAGCAATTTTTTAGAGTATTTTGAAGGAAATAAAATCAAATTTATAAAAACGTAACACAGATAAGCTACACCAAAAGATAAGAAACAGTAGCAAATAAAACTAAAGGTATGAAAATTAACATAACTTCTTACATAGACTGGTGCACGGTCCTGATTCATTTTTATACTTAAATTTCTATTGAAAAAATCTACTTTACGAAAATATCCTTCCAAAACCAAAAGATGACACTACCCTTTTGAAATAAAGAGTTTATTTACTTATACTATCATTTTGTACTAATAATGCAAAAACTAAGAAATGTAATTCTTACATTACTCTATATTGTAGAAATCCTAGTGTAATTTTTCACTTTTTAGAATCCTCATTTAAAAGTTCAACTTTTTCTTAATTATTAATAACTTTAATAAATAAAAATAATTTAAATCCATGGATAAACTATATATATCTATGTGTGTGTGTGTGTGTGTACGTAAATGCATATATATATATATATATATAAGGTCCATGCATGAGATTAATTTACCATGAGAGTCCTCTAAACTCTCCAAGACTTAATAACGGTGTTAATAAACACCTTTCAGAGTTTCGAAACTCTAAAATCTCCAAGAGTTAATAACGATGCCAATAAACACCTTTCAGAGTTTCAAAAAGCAAAAATGATATAATCTCAAAGAACTTTATAATGATACCAATAAACACCTTGCAATAGCTACAAAGGTTTTTTAAGCAACCACCTTCATATGACGTATCTTGATGGAGGGGGAAAGAGAGGGAAAGAAGTAAAAGGAAAAGGAAGGGACAGAGAGATAGAATGGAGGGGAAAAGGAGAGGGAGAGAGAGGGGGGGGGTAAGGAAGCTCTCGCACTACCGCTACAGCACCCAAAAAAAAAAACACATTAAAAAAATTCAATGCAGTTCCTTGCATTGCCGCAGGGAGGAAGGGAGAGAGAGAGAGAGAGAGAGAGAGAGAGAGATAGAGAGAGAGAGAGAGAGAGAGAGAGAGAGAGAGAGAGAGCACGAGGGGGGAGGGGAGGGAAAGAGGAGAGGGAGAGGGAGAGAGAAAGGGAGAGGAGAGGGAGAGGGAGAGAGAGATGGAGAGGAGAGGGAGAGGGAGAGGGAAGGGATGCATTGTCACGGCAATAAGAAATTTAAAAAAAGGAAGGAAGAGGGAGAGGGGGGGAAGAGGAGGGAGAGAAAGAGAGATTGTGTGTGAGAGAGAGAGAGGGAAAGAGGAAGAGTGAGAGAGGTGTGGGGTTAAATGTCACTGTGCCTTAATCCCAGTTATGTACAATACTCAAACACATATATAAATGAATGAAAAAGAAGATTAAGGTGGTTCTGCACCCACCAAACTTGTGTGGCTCTCTATCTCTCTCTCTCCTTCTTCTGTTCTTGCTTCCGTTGAGAGCATTCTCAACTGGTATCAGAGCCCGGGTGATCTAGCTGAGCGTGCGTGAATGCTTGGAAGCTCAGCAGCTCTGTGGGAGGAAGGAGAAGCTCTATGGGAAGCTTTGTGGGTGACTTTACTTGCATCCGAGTGTGCAGAGACCTTGGAGGAACCTTTGGAAAAGTCACTTTGGCTTTACGAAGTGGTTTTGAGAGCCTGTTAAGAGCTTTCAAAGAAAAAAGTCGTTTTTTGAGCTTTTCCCTGTTCTGTTTGATGATAGAGACTCCGTATTGACTTGTAGAGGCAACTATTGCTTGCTTTTGGTGTCCACATTACTTCAGGATCCTGGAAACACCTTCATTCCTGAATCTGGGATCATTTCATTGGATTTCTAAGTCACTGTGTCAGTTCCTGCGTTTTTTGCCCGGGTGTTGGAACTCAAGTTTGGAGCAACCATTTGCAGATCTATCAGTTCCAGTACTCAGGAGGTCCTAAAACTTCTAAGTTGCTCATCATTGGCACTCCGGTGGAGTTTACAAACAACTCTGTTTCCAAAAACGTTTTTCAGTCCGTGTGTTGGACCCAGTGATTGAGACCACGGTTTCCAAAACCGTCTGTCCCATTGCGTTCCGGACGCCCAAAAACCCCTACCTATCAGTTCTTGCACGATTCGGTGGAGGATTTTTAGAGTTATAGATCTCTGTGTATTCGATTTTGTCTCTCTGTTATGCATTTTTCATTCTAAGGTTTTGAAACCTTAGATTTATGCCACATGGCAGTGGATAAGTATTGACTCCCATTTCTCACTTATCGGTTAGGATTTTGGAGTTCTGGCAGAAGAGAGATATTTGCAGATTTTCTGCTGAGTCCAATTATGCGATGGCGCCCATGTTTTGAGGCATCTCAGGTTCTATTTTTAGTAGCGCTCATTACCGTGGGACTATGATTTCTTGAGCATACCTTATGCAGATCACTCTGGTTGCAGTTTGAGCAGTGTGCGCTCATTCGTGGTATGCATTGGGTTGCAATGGATGATTTATAGGTCATTTGGATGCATTGCGGTCCTTGTTGGATGCGCTGATAGGCCCAAATTGCCTTGTGGGATGCTATTTTTTTATGGACGCTTTGCACATGGATGCTATTTTAAGCTGAGGGATAGCTTTGACACATTGCTGGTGATGCACTGATAGTGCTATGCTCTCTTGGATGAGATATTATTGATGCATATGCCAATGGACGGTGTTTATGCTTGAGTTATTTGGCACTTATTGGCATTTTCTTTTGGGCCAGATTTGCTCATATGGATGCATAGTATATGCACATGAGTCAGATGCATCTTTTGATGCTTTGAGCTTTGAGTTTTGGTGATATTTCACTCTATTGTGGCATACACATTTGGGTGCACCTGGTATTTGGTGCGATTCTCTCTTGCAGGCACTAGCATTTGGGATTTTGCTTTATTCGCATCATGGCATCCTCTTCCATGTCTGAAAAGGAGTTTTTCAGCATTAAAAAGTTTGATGGGACAAACTTTTCTTTGTGGAAAGAATAGATAAGGGATGTGCTTATTCAAAAGAAGCAGATTAAACCCTTGGCAGGGATTGAAGCTAAGCCTGCAAATATGTCTGAGGATGATTGGAATGAGTTGGATGCATTAGCAAAGTCTACTATTAGACTTCATCTTGCAGAGTCAGTTTACTTCACAGTAGTAAATGAGCAGACTACGGAAGATTTGTGGAAGAAACTATGTGCCACTTATGAGAAGGAAACTGCCTCTAATAAAGTTTACCTCATGAAGAGGTTGTTTGAGCTACAGATGAAGGAAGGGGTCTCCATTGCTTCTCACTTGAATGAATTCAATATTATTTTCAGCCAGCTTCAAGCTCAGAAAATGAATTTTGATGCAGAGACTAAGGCAATATTTCTCTTATGTTCATTGCCATCCTCATGGGATACCTTCCGTACAGTTGTCAGTAACTCTGCACCTGGTGGAGTACTGAAATTTGATGATGTTGTGGGTAGCTTGTTGGCCGAAGAGATCAGACGGAAGTCTATGGATGGCAACAAGCAGGATGCAGCCTTAAATGTGCAAAGGGGCAGATCACAGTTCAGGGGGAAGTCCCAAGAAAGAGGGAAGTCTCGTAGCAAATCCAGGGCACGGAACATTGAGTGTTACCATTGTGGCAAGAAGGGCCATATGAAAAAAGTTGAGAGCACTCTCAAGAGGATGGGAGACGAAAGGGGAGGGGAGAGAGACAGAGAGACAGAGAGGGGGGTGAGGGAGGGGGAAGAGAGAGGAGAGAGGAGACGGAAGGGAAAATGGGAGAGGAAAGGGAAAGAGAGAAGGGAGGAGAGGTCTCTTGCACTACCACGACAGTAAGAATTTTAACACATAAAAGGATGAAGGGGGACATGAGAGGGAAAGGGAGGGGAGAAAGGGAGAGGGAGAGGGAGGGGAGAAATAATTTTTTAAAAATAAATTTAATTAGATAATAGGGGAGAGGTGGGTGATGAGGAGGAGCAGAAGAGATCGCACTACCGCAGTAGCACAAAAAGAAAAACAAACAAACAAACAAACAAATTAGTTGCCGTGCTGCCACAGTAGCATGATCTCTTAGGCAAGGGAGGGAGAGAAGGTAGGAGAATGGGAAGAGAGAGGGAGAGAAGGGAGGAGAAAGGAGAGGAAGAGAAAGACGAGGAACGGAGCGCAATGCGAGGGAGAGGGAGAGGGAGGGCAACGTGAGGGAGAGGGAGAGGGAGGAAGGGAGGCGACCATAACACTATTTCCTATAACTTAAACCCTAAATCCTAAACCCTATACCCTATACCCTATATCCTAAACCTTAAGCCAAATAATAGTATATGAGATGTGTTATTTGACCGTGCACATAACCGATGGGCATGATCCTTTTCACATGTGTCAAACAAATCTATGTTAAATCATGTGCAAAGTATCATGTGTATCGAATATGCTTTCGATGGTCAAAGTCCCCACAAATCCCATTTTTCACCAAGTGTTATGCACAACCATAAAAAAATAGTATTTGAGGTGTGTCATTGGAACGTCCACATAATCGATGGGCATGATACTCTCTACACATGGGAATCCAACCTATGTTAATGCACCTACAAATTATCATACCCATCGTATATGCTTTGGATGGTCAAAGTCGCCACAAACCCCATTTTCCATCAAGTGTTATGCACAACCGCCAAAAAATATTACTTGAGGTGTGTTATTCATACGTGCACATATCCGATGGGCACAATAATTTTCACTTATGTCAATCCAACCTATGTTGAGGCTTGTACAAAGTATCCTGCCCATCAAATATGCTTTGGATGGTTAAACTTGCCACAAACCCCATTTTTCACCAAGTGTTATGCACAACCGCCAAAAAACATGCTCTGAGGTGTGTTATTTGAACATGCACATACCTGATGGACATGATACTTTGCAAGTGTATAAATATAACCTAATGTGAGCTTTCTGCAAAGTATCATGCCCATCAAATATGCTCTAGATGGTCAAAGTTACCACAAACCCCATTTTTCACCAAGTGTTATGCCCAACCGTAAAAAAATCGTATCTAAGGTGTGTCATTCAAATGCGTTCATACCCAATGGTCATGATACTTTGCACACACATCAGTACAACTTGTGTTGAGACATGTGCAAAATATCATGTCCATCTAATATGCTTTGGATGGTCAAATGTGCCACAAACACCTTTTTTCACGAAGTGTTATGCACAACCGCCAAGAAATAGTACCTGAGGTGTCTTATTCAAATGCGCTCATATCCAAAGGGTACGATGCTTTGCACAAGTATAAATAAAACCTATTTTGAGATGCGTGCAAAGTATCTTGCCCATCGGATATACATTGGGGATGGTTAAACGCACCACAAACCCCATTTTTCACCAACTGTTATGCACAACTGCCAAAGAATAGTATTTGAGGTGTGTTATTCAAATGCTCTCATACCCGATGGGTACAATACTTTTCACATGCATCAATACAATATATTTTGAGTTGTGTGCAAAGTATCATGCCCATTAGATATGCTTTATATGGTCAAAGTCGTCAAGTGTTATGCACAACCGCAAAAAAATAGAGTTTAAGGTGTGTTATTTGATACTTTGCATTCATATCAATCCAAACTATTTTGAGGTCTCTGAAAAGTATCATGCCCATCGAATATGCTTTGGATGGTCAAACGCGCCACAAACTCCATTTTTCATTAAGTGTCATCCCAAGTGTTATCCACAACTGCCATAAAATGTATCTGAGGTGTGTCATTCGAATGCACTCATACCCAATGGGAATGATACTTTGCACACACATCAATACAATCTATGTTGAGTCGCTTTCAAAGTATCATGTCCATCAAATTTGCTTTGGATGGTCAAACATGCCACAAACTCTGTTTTTCACCAAGTGTCATGCACAACCGCCAAAAATAATATATGAGGTGTATTATTCAAATTCTCTCATACCTAATGGGCATGATGCTTTGCACATGTATAAATCTAATATAATTAGAGGTGCATGAAAAATATCGTGTCTATCGAATATGCTTTGGATGGTCAAACGCGCAACGAACCCCATTTTTCATCAAGTGTTATGCACAATTGCCAAAGAATAGTATTTGAGGTGTGTATTCAAATGCACTCATACCCGATAGGCACGATACTTTGCACACACATCAATCCAACCTATGTTGAGGTGCGTGCAAAGTATCGTGTCCATGAGATATGCTTTGGATTATCAAAATCGGCACAAACCCAGTTTTTCATCAAGTATTATGCACAACTGCTAAAAAATAGTATTTGAGGTATGTTATTCAAGTGCGCACATACGGATGGGCATGATACCTTGTAGTTGTGTCAATTTCACCTTTTTTGAGTCCTATGCCAAGTATTGTGTCCATCGGATATGCTTTGGATGGTCAAACTCACTACAAACCCTATTTTTCACTAAGTGTCATGCACAACCGCCGCCAAAAAACACGATCTGAGGTGTGTTATTCGAGCGCACACATACTTGATGGACATGATATTGTGTGTAGGCATCAATCTTGCATATTTTGATGCATATAAAAATTATCATGCCCATCAGATATGCTTTGGATGGTCAATGTTGCCACAAACCCCATTTTTCACCAAGTAATACGCACAACTGCCAAAAGAAACTATCTGAGATGTGTCATAAGAATGCGCTCATACTTGATGGACATGATACTTTACACATGTGAATCCAACCTATGTTGAGACGCGTGTAAATTATCGTGCCCATCGTATATGCTTTGGATGGTCAAACTCGCCCCAAACGCTGTTTTTCACCAAGTGTTATGAGAATCTGAGGTGTGTCATTAGAATGTGCTTATACTTGATGGGCACGATACTTTACACACGTTTTCTATAAGCTAGAATTTGAAAATTCTAATCATATAGATAACTCTAGATGGCTTATGCCAATCGATTTGAGTACTTGGAGGGCTAAATTTGGGTCTCATACGAGGAAGTTATGTAGGAACTTGTGTTAATTTTTGGGTGAATTTATCAAATTTCAAGTTTGAAATACTAGCTAAACTAGAAGGGGAAAGGGGGGGGAGGGTAAAAAAGGGGGGGACGAGGGAAAAGAAGAAAGGTGGGATGGGAAGGGGGGGGAGGGGAAAGGGTGGAAAGGGGGAAGGGGGGAGGGGAATGGGGGAATGGGGGGAGAGAGGAAGGGAGAATGGGGGATAGGGGGGAAGGGGGGAATGGATGAAAGGGGGGAATGGGAGAATGGGGAATGGGGGGGAGGGGAAGGGGGAAAGGGGAGAAAGGGGGAATGGGTAGAGAGGGAGGAGAGGAGGGAATGGAGGAAAGGGGGGAATGGGACAATGGGGGAATGGGGAATGGGGGAAGGGGGAAAGGAAGGGGAGAAAGGGGGAATGGGGGGAGGGGAAGGGGGGAAAGGGGGGAAGGGAAAAGGGGGGAATGGGGAGGGGGAAAAGGGGGAGGGAAAAGGGGGAAATGAGGAAAAGGGGGGAATGGGGGAATGGGGGAAAGGGGGAAGGGGGAGGGAAAACAGGGGGAAGGGGTAGGGGGGAGGGAGGAGGGGAAAGGGGAGAAAGGGAAAAAGGGAAAGGGGGGAGGAGAAGAGAGAGAAAGAGAGAGAGAGAGAGGGGGGGGGAGAGAAGGAGCTGGAAGTTTGAATTCCTAGAGCGGGAAGTATATTGACTCTCACCTCTCTCGTAAGTCATTTTCAATCACACCCTCCCTCTTGTCATGTTCACCTCTCTTCCTCTCTCCCTCTCCCTCTGCATCTCCATCTCCCTCTCCCTTGTGTTGCGTTGCGCTCCCTTTCCCCTCTCCCTCTCTCTCTCCCTCGTGTTGAGATCCCCTTCCCCTCCCCCTCTCCGTCTCCCTCTCCTTTCTCCTCCCTTCTCTCCCTCTGTCTTTCTCCCCCCCCCTCTCTCTCTCTCTCTCTCTCTCTCTCTCTCTCTCACTCACTCACTCACTCACTCATCTCCTATCTCCCTCCCTTTCTTGCCCACCCTTTCAAGTGTCCTCTTGACCTCAAAGTCAAGAGGTTGTGTAGTGTGCCCAAGAGATCGAGCTACTGCGGTAGCGCGGCGACGATAATTTTCTTATTTTTTTATTTTTGCACTACCGCGGCAATGTGATCTCTTCCCTTCCTCCTCATCACCCACCTCTCCCCTCTTACCTTATTAAATTTATTTTTTAAAAATTATTCCTCCCTCCTCTACTCTTCCCTTCCTCTCTCCCTCTTCCTTCTACTCTCGCCCTTCTTGCTACTCTTGCCCCCATTGTGGTCCCCTCCCTTCCTCCCTCTCCCTCTCCCTCACATCGCCCTCCCTCTCCCTCTCCCTCCCCCTCGTGTTGCACTCCGTTGCCCCTCTCCCTCTTCCTCTTCTTTCTCCTCCCTTCCCTCCATCTCTCTTCCCTTCTCCTCTCCTTCCTCCCTCCCTTGCCCAAGAGATCGCGCCACTGTGACAGCGTGGTGGCGACCAATTTATTTATTTATTTATTTTTTTACCATGCCACAACAGCGCGCTCTTCCCCTCCCTCTTGTCACCCACCTCTCTCTCTCTCTTTCTCTCTCTCTCTCTCTCTCTCTCTCTCTCTCCTTCCCTCGCTCTTCCCTTACCTTCATTCCTTCCTCGACGCTTCCCCCTCTCTTTCCCTCTCCATTCCATGTCTCTCCCCTTTCCCTTCCCTTTTCCTTCTTTCCCTCTCTTTTGCCCTCCATTAAGATGCGTCATTTGAGGATGTGTGCTTCACTCAGTGCAAAAACATCTTAAAAAACCTTTGTAACTATTCCAAGTTCTTTGAGATTATACTGATGTTGCTTTTTGAAACTTTGAAAGCTGTTTATTGACACCATTATTAAGTTTGGTAAATTAATGTCATGCATGGACCATACATACATACATGCATGCATGCATACATACATACATCCATACATACATACATGCATGCATACATACATACATACAAGAATGCATGCATACATATAATTTTTTCATATATTTAAATTGCTGTTATTAATTTAGGTGTAATTAAACTAGTATTTTTTATTAAATTATTAATTTAAACTGTTATTGAGTGCAACATTATAGAGAGATATTTTGAAACTTATAACGTGGAAATGATAGTGCCAAAAAGTAAACTTTTGATTCTCGAATAACATTTTCATAAAGTAAACTTTTCATTTGGGAAGGAGTTTTAGGATTAGTCCAAATGTAGACATATGAGTCCAAAATTCATGAAATAAGTGTTCTGGGAAGTCTTTTTGAGAAGCTAAAATCCTTCTTACCAACACTTGTTGTGACAGAATACATTTGTCAATTCATTACATCAATTAAAAGCATAGAGTTGGAGAAAGATAAGTATGGCATAATAACATATAAAGAAAATCCCTTACAAATCCACCTCAGTAGATCCACTATGCAGGAAGCTTTCTCATTTCTAGAGGCACAAGAAGAATATTCAAAGAAACATTTGGATGCAAAATTCTCTAAGATTCAGGATTTATTCCCACCTAATACAAAGTCATAGAGCGGGGCAATATGCCATGATATGATTCTCGATCCCATATGCAAAGAGGCAACTAAGTTTTTGGCTGACATTTTCAATCATACAAGAGAGAAAAAATTATATGTTAGTAAAAACTCTTACACTCCTTTGTAGAGAAAAACTACAAGATTGGGCTCAACACATATCCTTGCTGCTAACCAATTATGTATCCACTACACATAATGGCAAAAGCTACATTGCCCATCTATTGGCCATTATAATTGGGTTTGCAATAAAGCAAGAAAGGGTCTCGCCACTTTGTGTAGAGACCCAAAAGGTCCTCCCACTTTGTGTAGAGACCCAAAAGGGCCCCCCTAAAAGTGGAGGGACTCTTGTCCAAAAGGTCTCCTACAAAAGAGGTCCCACCATGGAGGTACCTCTACGGATTGTGTAGAGACCAACATGTATAAATATCTTTCAATGGAATGAAGCTCCCACTCTTTGGGGTTCAGTGTTCAAGCTCACTATTGTGTTCATGTGATTGATCTCCATTGCATCCATGCTCCTCACACTATTGTGTTCCAGCATCCCCTTACCCTTACACTCTGTAGCCTTGTCCTCCCTCCTCCTCCTCCTCCTTCCTCCTCCTCCTTCCTTCCTCCTCCTCCTTCCTCCCTCCTCCTCTTCCTCCCTCTTCCTCCTTCCTCCCTCCTCCTCCTCCTACTCCTCCCTCTCCCTCCTCCTCCCTCTCCCTCCCTCTTCCTCCTTCCTCCCTCCTCCTCCTCCTCTTCCCGTCCTCCCCTCCTCCTTCCTCCTTTCTCCTTCCTCCCCTCCTCCTCCACTCCTCAACAATTAATTTAATGCTTAATGGTCTAGCAAAGAGATTTGCCAAGGAACGAGAAATCCATTTGATTATTCTAGCTATATTTTAAATCGAGAATCAAAAGAACAGTTTCTTGTCAATTTCTCCCATGATAAAAACCGTAAGACAATTTCTAAATTAAGTATCTTTAAGGTAGCTTACTTTCCACTTCCAACTTCCCACTACAAATGGATACATGTAAGTCTGCACAATAGGTCGAGAATACTATATCTCTCATCATAAGTCCCTTAAGATTATTCTTCAAGGTTGCAAACATCCTTTTTCGGAATATCATGCCCAATACTCTACTTGCAAATCTAACGGAGAGGTGTTCCCGGCAAAAGTCCACCCAGTGCAAGCAATGTTCAACATGATTTCGATCCATTCTGGGACTCAGACTCCCAATCTCTAGCAGTGCGTTGATAGAGCCAATAGCATCCAAAATTTATCAACAAGAATTTGTTGAGGCGAAACACAAAAGGTAAGCATAGACAGACATAAAGCATTAAAACAAAAGCTCAATGATTAGAAAATCTTATCAATATACTCTTCTAAGGCCTACTAAAGTGCGAGAGGTCTTTGAACCCTATGATGCATGCCAAAAATACCTGCACAAGTGAGGAGTTTAAAGAACCGACATGGTCCAACATTCTGGAAAAGATTTATAAATGTTCAAGACTTGAGCTGGGTGTTGTGCTTACTATAGTCATGGATTTGCTGCAACTTTTACAGAGCAACAAACTTGCCCTAGAATGTGAGATCCCGGCTACTTAAAAAGGGGCCAAACTTTGCCATTCACACCTCCTATGGCCATTCTCTTTGCTTAAGCCTCTATGAGTCTCCTCTCAATGCCTCTTCTTTTTCCCGCGCAATCTCATCGTACCTCCCCACGTCTCCACTTTGATAGTGCTCCATCACATTAGCTCCCAGATTCTGTGAAGTACGTGGGTATGGTCCCCTCCTTCCATTGCCCATTCTTAATGTCACATGAACTAATGCCCATACCTCCATAGTATTGCCTCGCCTACCAAGCTTAAAATGATTGGAGCTAAAGCTAGCCCTCTCTCCCGCCCACATGACCTCTTTGGCTGTGACGCATGGGAGAAGACCTTCCTTATTATTAGAAGACTAGTGTAATCTAGAGATCTCTAGCAACAACTACCTTGGGAGTACCAGACTGGTTACAAGGTGACTCTGACTTAGTGTCTTGGACCTTAGCTTTGTTCTTGGATCTACAATCCTTTTCCAGTTGCCCTCTCTTCCCGCTTGCAAAAAAGCTCTGCCTTCCTTTCTTGGGTATAGCTGTGTATGCGTAATCGCCATTCAAGGACTTCTTTAGCTTGCCTTGGGATAACAGAACAAATTCCTCCTCAAGAAGAAGGGAGCAAGTCATCAAAAGCTAAGGGACTTGTCGTGACCTAGCACAGCAAGGCTCGAGAGACCATCTTGTATTCCAGTGGGACTTTGGTGAGAATCAGGGCAGTTAGCTGAGATGAGGTTAATGAAGCACCAATAGCCAAAGCTGATCGTGGATAGCCTTCACCTCATTAGGAAGGGATGCATAAGACTACCTTTAGAGAATTCAAGATCGTTGAGTTTCCCCTGTAGAGCGACAGCCTCATGGATGAATCCCTCACATAAAGATCCTCTGGTTTGGACCACACTTCCAAGGGACTGGTCAATGTTTGCACTATTGGAGAGACCCCTTTTGAAATGGTCCATACCATAGTAGAATGTCCCTTGGAAACACTCCTCCTAGTCTTGTAATTCTTCCAAAAGGCATCCCAAGACCTATTTTGAAATGATCCATACCATAGTAGAATGTGCTTTGGAAACACTCGTCCTTGTCTTGTAATTCTTCCAAAAAGGCATCCTCATGGTCCGCAACCCAATGGATGGAGCTCCATGGATGCTCAGGCTTTCTGTTGAATCCTCTCGACAATCTCCCTAAGCCCTTGTGAATGAATCACAACTTCATGTTCAGCTTTCAGAGGGCATAGTTTGTTCTGTCAAGGTTGTTCTTACTCCTACACGGCGGTCCCATGGAACTACTCCACCCTCACACACGCCTTTGCAAGAACATCCCTTTGGGTGCACCAAACAATCCTACACATTTTTCCTTAGATCGCCTTGAAATAGGCCCTACGAACACCAATCAACACCTTGTTTTTCCTTCAGACATTGTGAGATTGTCTAGACTATGTTAGCTCCAAGCTCTCCTAGTCTCTCCTTGAACTCATGCTCTACTATCATGTAAAAGTTGTGCACATGCACACTCACACACACACACACACACACACACACACACATAGAGAGAGAGAGAGAGAGGCAATAGCACCTCTTTAGATCTTGGGATACAACCTCATGCAAGGATCCATGTGAGGAGAAATTCTTCGAGACCACCAGTGTGAGACACATATGAGTGTGGAAGGGGGGCATACTTATAGCCCCCAACCAACCTGGTTGACCAATAAAGGATGGCCAAATTGATCAACTATTAGGTCGGCCTAACCCGACGAGCAGGCCGGTCTGCCTCAATCCAAGAAAGCTCGGATTAGGTTAGTTTGTAAATGAGTTAGGCCAAGTAATCTGACCTGGTTGGGAGCCCCTGGGTCCCAAATTATCCTTGAACATGGATCACATTAGCCTCCACTAGCCAGCCTAGAATGGGCGAGTAACTAGTTTGGATTCTTCCCTTAACCCTACCCAATATGCTCATGTAACTGGCCCCTTTGGAATGTGTGCCTACTCCTCACTCTAGGTGGGCACACCCACAGAAAACAAGAAAAATGCCTTGTGGCATGTTGTGGCTTTTCATGACCACAAAGGTCGATGCAATGTCATGCAATGTCTTTTGCAAGGTGATCATGTAGTAGAGCATCAATTTGGCTGGCTATACTACAGTATCCTTCAAGGCAAAATGCTTTCTTATGTGGAGTTTTCAGTAACGCGCTGCAGGTTGATCTTGCTGACCCTAGAAAGAGACAAATCTAGTCATACACATATACTTGCCTTTGCAATGGAATCAATTATTCCTCCAGTCTGATCTTGCTAACCCTAAAAAGAGACACGGCCTGTACGTCCTAGATATACTTTCTAGCATAATATGTAGTTTATAAATCAAGCACAATTGGATCCTCGGTATATGCTTAATGCACATCAATATATAGTGCATTCAATTGTAATATGTGGGCTAATTATGCCTTTCCCACATTTCGGTCATGCTCCTCTGTGGTTGCAGCTATCTTTTTATGATATACAGAATGACAAATTGCCAAATAAAGGATAAATAATAATTATTTGTAGCATGAGGCATACACACATCATATTTTATGGTCAAGAGATTGTTTCACCTATGCATCTGATGTGTCATCTTGTTTACCCTTTGGGATTGCCCACATACAATTTTATTTGCCACCACCACTGTCATCTTGTTTACCCTTTGGGATTGCCCACATACAATTTTATTTGCCACCACCACTGATGACGTTTGCCAAGCAAGACATCTCCTACTTTATGTCTAATATTATAAAGCTTTTTTGGCAATCACGCCATTGACATAAAGCTCTGAGATTACTTCTACTGATCACCTTTGCTCACCAAAAATGCAAATATTCACATGAATATTCTAGCTAACAAGGGAAAAATGACATGCAAGGTTTGCGTAGCAGACAAACAATTTGATTTGGGATAGCATTACACCCTTTTGGCACGTATTATCACAGATGCATTATGCTTTAGAGCTAGTGCCTCGTCTTGACTCTAGGCCCTTCACTCGGATGATCCTACTTGTCGTTCATTGTTGCTAGCAAACATCACAATTGTATCGCAATATAAAGTTTGCTTCTTCATGCGAATCGCATCGGGTTCATGACACGTACTTGGAGGTGGCGGAAATGGGCAAATTTGGACATGCAAACCTCCACTTTCGCAACAAATCTTTTAGTGTTTTTACTTTAGGCTCTCTCATTTAGGCAGATTTTCACACATCGATACATTACCCCTTCCACTCGTTGCAAATGTATAACCTTGCTTGAGACTATGCCTCATTTGTTTTGGCATTGTCCTGACTGACTCTCGTAATTTTCTATTTATGCTGCAACGTCTTCAGACTCGTTTCCCTATTGCTTGTTTTGGCAAGCTGCTCTGGCTGTTTGTTGTTCATCCTATCAAGCAAGGGTACGATCATTTCTTTCATTGGGTTTGTTATTGGGCACCATGGACTTATGGAAAGACCGCAACTATAGGGCCTTTTTGCGTGTGCGTGCATGCGTGCGTGAGTGTATGTGAGTAGTAACAGCGTCTCTAAGCCCGATTTCCTATTGTTTGCTTTGGCACGCTTTTTTGTCTCGTTGACATTTACCCACAGAGGTCTGAGTTCAACCTTTTCTTCACTTAGGTTTAATATCAGGCACTCTGGACTCTGGAAAGACAGAAACCAGAGTCTTTGGAGATCCCACCTCCATGGTTTACTATTTCCGGATGTCACTCAGGAAATCCTTTTATGATTGCCTCTCTATTCGTCAGATAGATTACTCTGATTACTTGTTTTACAATGAAATCTTCTGATTTGTAATTGCATGTCTCCTCTTTGGAGACTGCTTTTTGTAATATAATCATACATGGATTTCATCCCTGAAAAAAGTGTGAGAGACAGTAGTAGCTGCCTCACTTTCGGACAGCTATGAATGTACATTCTTTTTAATGAAAGGTTCTTTTAAACCCACCCCCCCCCCCCCCAACCAAAAAAACGTGTGTAACACATGGCGGATTTGCAACAAATTAAATATATAATGCACATGTCAACAAATGGCACCAAACCTCAGGACCTTCTGCATTATGATCTCGAAAAAGGTTTTTCTTCTTTCTACAGTATCAAATGCATGATGCCTTCTCAGATTATATTATCTCTATTTCAAGCTTTATTGTGGTGACGAACAGCATTTTCACAGGAAATCAAAAGGCATTAACTTTCATTGCCCGTGAGTATAAAAACCTCCACATGTACATGGAGGCTGTCTTTGAATAACGATGCTCTGTATTGTAGAAAAGAAATGGGATGAAATGTTCTACTAATGTAGAGTAAGAAAACGCAAAGCAATTTATATTTATGGAGAGATTTCAATGGTTGCCATGTTTAGAAAATCAGCGGGCATTCTAGACTGCAGTCTTTGAATAAATAACCAACCTTCAGACTTTTCACAACCTTCTGTCATCTCTATAACTATGGGAATGTTTGAGTCGTCAGGCTTCTGTAACAGCATAATGCCCTGCACCCCAAGAGGGAAAGAATGAGATTCAAACATGCAACAAGTGCTCCAACCATACCTATCTTTATTACGTGAAAGAGAGTGCAGCAAGAAATTGCAACCTCAAATTTAGTCAAGAAAGCCTGGAAGCGGCTTAAAGTTTCCTTCATCATCTTGACCTCATTCTGATTTGTACCAGCCAAGGCAGATGAAACCTGCCTCGGAGAAAATCCAATCAAACCTTCCACTACCTGCAAAATTGATTCCAATATGTTTCTAGCTAGAGGAGTTATGTATTTGACTTTACTGCATTTTATTATCCATAATTCATCAAAGGTGGTCCTTTGTAGATTTATGTTGAATATAAAAGAAAGAAACCAGCATTTGTTTCTTTCACCCAGGTCTCAACTTTCTAGGACCGTGAAGTTTAGTCTATGCATGTTCCAAGAAATGCAATAATGCAAAATCCAGAGATTAAGTTCCAGGTCTTCGAAAATCAAGGCCATAAGGTCTTTCCATAAGTAGCAGGAAAATATTAGCATAGCTACCCAGTGAAGTCAATATAGGCATGTGTGAAAGGTACTCACATGATGATCTACCATAACAGTGGCAATTTGGCTCCCATCATCAACATATACAATAAGCTTGAATTTATCCTGATTTTTGAATTGGAATTCTTTTACTCCAGTTAATACGCACTGCAACAAATTAAAAAATGAGCATATATAAAAGTAGACTACTGAATCAGACCCTAATCTTTAAAAGTTCCAACAAAAGTTCACATGCCATAACTATCTTGTTCCTATTGAGCCATGGCCTCGGCATCCTTAACACAAATATGTGAACCACCATTGTCCTTTATTCCAGAATTCACAACTAGTCAATTCTTATCTAACAAATTTTACCCATTTACCAAATTTAAGAATGTAGAGCCAAATGCCTTCTACATACAAAACTGACTTTCAAACATCAATACACACAAATTCCCAATCTTGTTGAGTAGAGTGCACCCAGGCTAATGCCGAGAAAAGAGAGACATGCTCCAAAGAAGAAGTCTATTTCTCAATGTTTGGAATCTAAGTGTCTGCAAATGCATTTCCACATTTGGGAAAAAATGTGAAGTTATGGTTTTGCCTGCCTTAAACACAATAAAGAATTAGGATTGATTCCCAAATTTTCATGTAATGATGTCATCGTATGTCTACAAGCAGAAATGCTTCTTTGCTTGCTACTCTTTCTACACTAACACACACATACACATACCTCCCAAGCAGATTGCTTTCGTGAGACATAGACACAAAGCATCTCCTTAAGAATTCGATTTACTTGCTCCGCCTATCTATTTGACTGTGGACGTTCAAATGAACAGATGCTCAGCTTAGTGTCCAACTTCTTGAACACTTCTCGTCGCCAAAAATGACTCATGAGTTTAGGATCACGATCCCTGATATCTCAATAATAAGCGCCCATAAAGCCTAGCATCACTGACATCTCATGAATTTGGGTCGAAATCATTGACATCTCAGCACAAGTGATTGTGACATCTCAGTCACTATCACTGACATCTCAGTCACAAACGCTCATAAAGACTAAACAATCTCTCTACAAACACAAGTGCTAGTTGTGGAGCAAAATTTGTTGTCTTGGTTGAAATAAACCTGGCCATCTTGGTCAGTCTATCCATGACTACCCATATGGCATCATGTCCATGTTTAGCTGGCAAGTTCCGCTTTATTGACTTAGCATTGTCGACACTCTCGAACATAGTGTTCAACATCAGTCCGCATCTTTGGCCAATTAAATTCGAGCTTAAACAAAGCCAATTTTTGTTAGACGCCTAGATGTCTGCCACACGGGGTGTCGTGACACTCAAAGATGACTTTCTTCCTTGTGTCCTAGACGTCTAGTATACAAACTACCCTTTCAGAACAAGAGACCGTTTTGAATGGAATACTTCTCGAATTTCTCCACCTTAACCTTGAGCCACTTGGTTCGTCGGGCATGCCTCAACCTGGACTTGTTGCCAAATATAGCTAAAGTAATTATCATCTCATACAGGCCTTAAACGATAGAAAGAGATCAGTCTAGATCTCAATGAAACTCATAAAGTTCACAAAAACAGTGCGACTGTACGCATCAGCCACCACATTAGTGGTAACCCTAATGTGTCGGATACTAAGTCGAAGTCCTACCACACACCACAAACTTGGAGCCATACAAACAATGCCTCCGCTTCTTTTACGCATAAATCACACAAAATAGCTTCTTTTCATGCGTACGATATTTAACATGCGTTTGCGCCACAACAAGAGTGTGACAATACCATGATCAATAGCATCCGTTTCAACCACAAATTGTTTACATGAATTTGTGATATGCAACATAGGCGCAATAGTCACAGCATGCTTCGATTCCCTAAAGCATGCATCGAGGGCATCTACCCAAGCAATAGGTCTTTGTAACTTTCTCTTCTTTCAAAAGATTGGAGAGAGGTAGCGCAATATGTGAATACTCAATAATAAATCTCTAAAAATCTTGAGTGAATCCTAAAAAGGACCTCACTCCCTTGACAATATGTAATATTGGCCACTCATTGACTACCCAGGCCTTTTCTGGGTCAATACAGATACCGTCAATGGAAATAATATGGCCAAGTATAACAGTTTCCTTTTGAGAAACTCACATTTGGCCATCTTCCCATATAGAATCTCTTTTCAAAGAATAATCCGAACAACCTTCAAATATTCAACATGGTAAGATAAGTGTATACAAGTATCTCATCAAAGAGTATGATGAGTGGACGAAATATCTACTGCAAAGTAGGGAACTCAGAATGTCAATATTGTGTACGAAACCCATCTTAGAGGCATTCTCCTTTGGAATATTGATTTCATGGTACCCCGTACGTGGATTAAGATTGGTGAAATATGTTGCACCATATAATTGATCTATAAGGTCATCCATCCTAGGCAAAGGATGTTTAGTTTTCATAGTCACCTTATTGAGGCCTTTATAGTCTATTCACATGTGCATGGTACTATCCTTTTACCTATAAAAATAATTAGTGTCTCCAAGGGAGATTTATCGGGACAAACATGTCCTACATACTACATATTATGACACTTGCCTAGCAATTTCATCTTCTTCTTTGAGGCTCGTCCTATATGGTTTATTTTATGGTCCACACTCTACTTAACTGGAAGACCATAAGGAAACATAGATGGAAATGCATCCAAAAATCCAACTAACATACTCCGAAGTAGTTGTGACTCTTTAGAATCCACTAAAGGTCTAACAAGTGCATCCAAGAGAGCCCGAGAATCTAAAATCGTCATCTATGCAACAAGCTCTAGCAACGGGTGCAAAATCCTTGATTGAGTTATAGTCTTGCTAGTACGTCCAGAATCCACCAGACAACATTTCAAATCCATGGAATGAGCTCCATACCTTGAAGACTTATAGTTGTCAACATTTCAGATCATTATTACTATTAAAAACTGAATTTTCAGAATGAATTACTACATTAATGGAATAACTCTTTTTCGCCTTTCTTACAACTATATCTGACTCACATGAGATAGTTATCAGATCAGATTAATGAAATAAACATGAGGAATGACATCTGGCTCATCAAACAATAAAATCATATAGTTGCTAGTACCAGGAGACGTGAGATTCTCAAGCGAGAGATTGGTATTCTCCAGCAGTTGGCAGCTTTGCAGAGGGAAGAGCAGAAGAGGCCACTTGATGCTTGGATTCAGGAGCGCCTTGCTGCAGCAAGGGCTCATCGGCAGATTTTGTTGGATCAAAGAGCAGAGTTTGGTTTTCATGCACGAGAGTCCTTCTGGATACAGATGGGAGGTAGAGTCCATTAAGCAATTCTTCTCTACTCATGGCTTCAGAAATAGTAGAGAGAGTGCCTCTCAACTTATTGACTCAGACGGAGTTTTGCAGTCAGATCCAGATGGCGTCACGTGCATAGCTACAGATTTTTATGCCTCCCTTCTTTCAGCAGATCCTGGTAGTGTGGCTGTAGATAATGCCAGACAGGTTATTTGGCAGTGTATCCCTAGGTGGGTGAGTCCAAATATGAGAGTCTCTCTTGACGCGCCTTTTACCAACCTAGAATTCAGGACCGCTCTTCTTGCCCTTCATTAGGGTAAATGCCCAGATTCAGATGGGCTTACACCCTCCTTTTTCTAGACCTTTTGAGATATGATTGGGGATCATATCACTTCAACCCTGCAGGGCGTTTGGCACTTGGTTAGATGCCTGGCTCACTTACGGAGAGTCTCATACATTTAATCCCAAAAGGGGGTTTAGGGTTTAGATGATTGTGGAGCTCTAAGGTCATCAGTGATGTCAGTGAGCTTGTATGAGGTGCCTACTTAAGGACCTCACTCTTCTTCATTCCATAAGCAAGTATTATGAGTTTGTGTCCACTCTTTGCTTTCCTTTCAGCTTTCCAACATGGTATCAGAGCCCTTTGATCCCCCTTGAGCCCATTTCTGCCACATCATCATCTTCTTCTTCATCTTCTTCTTCTCCATTTTCCTCTTTCTTCCCAAAATCTTTGAGAGCTTGGTTCTCCACCTACAAACGACCATTGCCCAAACCCTTTGAGCTGGAAACTCCTCTAGTATGGGCGAACTTCCACCTGCAAGCAATTGAAGAAAAAACGTCTGTGGTGGCTGCCATTCTCCAAACAGCGAATTTCTTCTGTTGCTCAATACTCCCTGCCTGCTCCGCCATTGCCTGAGCCCTCTTAGGAGTAGATGGGCGACCTCAAGACGAAGATTTTGAGCCATTTTTCAGGTCATTTGGTTCAGTAACAAGGGAGAAATCATCAAAACTCAGTTTCAGCCTGTAGCAACTCTCCCAGGCAAAAGTGCGCACCATTTCGTCCAACCTCTGTGCTGGACCCTCTCTAGTATATGAGCTTTCTTTTGCTTCAGAAAGCCCTCTTTTCCTTGCTTTGAAGAGTGAGCTACAAGCCCTCCAAGTTCAGCTTTTCAGTTTTGACAGTTTTGGACAAGTTTTTGAAGATGATGCTACATAAAATGCTACTCTAGCATTTCTGGTTTTTTGAAGCTTTCAATAACTTCAATACAAGTGTGGCTTCAGTTTTGTTTTGAATTACTAGACCTGGTTTTGATTAGAAAGTATTTATTTCACCCACTTCTATGAAGCATGTAAGAAGAAGCATCATTGTTTGAATATTGGTCACTAGTCTTTGCTACATCAAGTGCTCATATTTTGGAAGTCTTTCAGTTATTTTTTCCTTGTAAGAGAGATAGACACTGCCCAATATCTGGGTTAGACCCTCTCATGGCTACCCTATTTAATCTCGAGAAGTTCAATGGAAAGGGCTTCCACACATGGCAGATGAAGGTGAAATTTGCATTGATGAGGGAGAACTTATGGGGACTTGTCAAACCGACTCCTACCGCTTCTTCTACGGCCTCCAATGCTGGAGAATCCTCAACTCCAACACGACCGGCAAGGGATCCAGCTAGAGAAGAAAAAGCATACGGTATTATTGCTCTTGCTTTAGGAGATGATTATATACACCATATCTCTGACTTGGAGTCTCCTTCGGAAGCTTGGCAGAAGCTTGACATGATTTTTGGTGCTAGCTCTCACATCTCTAAACTATCACTTAAAATCTCTTTCTTTGAATTGAAGATGACTAGTGGTACTACTTTAGCAGCTCATGTCAACTATATGCAGAGTCTTATGACTCAATTAGCTTCTATCAACTCTCCTATTTCTCCAGATGATGCTATGGTAGTGTTACTTAAGAGCATGCCTGAAGATTATGATCACATAGTTACCACTTTGAAAAATCTTCCTAATCCTAATCTTGAAGGTATTATCTCTGCTCTCCAAGAAGAAGAAAGGCATATGGAGCTCAGGAAAGGCAATGACACTGCTTATGCTGTAAAAGTCCAGAAGGGCAAGTATACTCCTTGCAATCACTGTGGAAAGACAAATCACCTTTCAAAGGACTGCTTCAAAATTAATCCATGCAAGCACTGTGGCAAGAACAACCATAATGAGAAGTTTTGCAGAGCCAAAGCAAAGAAAGAAAATGCAAATCTACTTTCAGTTGAGCCTCCACAAGATGAGGCATCCCATGAAGATTATGCATTTTAATCATCTCTATGTATGCTCCAGATCTCTCTTTTTTATGTCAAGGTACTCAGCCTGGATAGTCCTCCAAAATGAATGAAATAAACTATTGTGTTTTGTGTGTTTTGTAAACACCTCTGGTCACCTTATGATGTAGGCCATGTGTATGTTTTGCTCCATGGTACCTCCTGCAGACATTGTGTGCATGTACATGCAGGGGAGATAACCATTGGAAGGTCTTTCTGTATCCCTTTTTTGTTTACCTTAAACCCAAGGAAACCCTTGCTAGCATGAGAACCTAGCCATAGATTTATCCTTGACCACCATGAGATGGCATGAGAAACTATGAGACTAGATGTATCCTTGACATAGCCTGAGGCATTTCCTTGAGGGGGGGTTTGTTGGGATATCTCAAGGTGTATGCCTCAGGCACACCTTATGTTTCTATGTGTGAGTGCTAGAGGCACAGTTAGGTGCCCACAAGCACAGTTAGGTGGTGGAAGAGCCACATAGGATGATTGAGAGAATCTAGGAGCAGATTGAGGAGATGATTGTGGAGCTCTGAGGTCATCAGTGATGTCAGTGAGCTTGTATGAGGTGCCTACTTAAGGACCTCACTCTTCTTCATTCCATAAGCAAGTATTCTGAGTTTGTGTCCACTCTTTGCTTTCCTTTCAGCTTTCCAACAAAGTCTCCTTCCTCCACGCTTATGGTTGCAATTCTGAAGGCTTGGGCCAGCTTTAAAAGTACCCTTCGAAGAGTTCCTCCCTCCTCTGTCGAAGAGATTGACAAGCAGCCGATTATGTGGAATGACAATATACTTGATGAACATTGTAGGCAGCTTGGTCTGTCTCACTATATGCAATGGTCCAGGTGGGAGAGAGGCCTTGCCGCCTCCGTAGGTTCTTGGAAAGCCTTAAAGAGGCTTCCAAAAGTTCGTCAACAACAAACGGTTAGTCACCTCAGAGGATGTGCAAGGAGCATACTTTAGATTGATGCAACCCTTCCCCTTGATTGGGTGGATACATATGACATGCCCGTTGTTTGTTCTGTGTGGATGGAGGCTTTCTTGAGGATAGGCATTCCTCTCCAGGTTATAGCTTTTTTGGGAGCACACGAGGATGCCTTGGTTTTTGATGTACAAGCACGTGGCAAGCTGGTTATTTCTTCATAGGATATTCTTTTTGGCATGCCTTTTCAGCCTATCTGGATCATAGGCTTTTTGGATCAAGGCAAGGGATCTGCATGGCATATTGATCCGAGCCCTCATCTCTCTCTTTTAGGTTCTTGGAGGTTGTGGCTCTTTGGAGGAATCCCAATAAAGTTTCTTTAATGGGACCCAAGAGAGTGGGAATGGATTGTTGCAGGGAACCAAGAAAAGAGCCTTCCTTTTTTTGGTTACACGGTCAAGAAAAGAGCCTTCCTTTTTTTGGTTACACGGTCAATAACGCCAAGAAGTTCCACATCAATTGTAGAGGTTGGAGACCTTCCAAGGGCCCTCATTGGGAGAGTTATCAGATATTCACTAATTTGCAGAGGGGTCACTATAATTTTTTGGCTTTCTATTCATGGAGGGATTGCAGTGAACAGGTGGAGGTCTAGATTTGGGGTAGACCCCACTTGTCCTAGGTGCTCATCTGCTCCTAATCGATTCATCATTGTCTATGGGACTGCATGCATAAGAGACCCATTTGGATGGGAATCAATCCTTTTGCTCCTTTTGGTTTCTTCATGACGTGGGGATCAGTAGCTTGACTCTCACTATCAGGGCCTCAGACCTTCTATGAGTGGCAGGATGCTTCTTGGGCCATATTGATTCGACGTCACCTAGTCGAGACTTGCTCTCTGGAGGATGTGCCTGTCTTCCGCTATAGACCAGTACATGCTGATGGGGATACCTCTAAAGAGATACAAGCTAGCATCATTGCTTGGCAGATTTGCAGGGCCAGATGCATAGAGGCCTTAGACAAATCTCAAATCCATCCCTCGCACACCCTGGCAGTATTTGGGCTGATACCATTCACACACTAATGCCCAGTTGGGCGAGCATGCAAGGTTCTTCCTGGGCAACCTTAGCCGCGAGGGTTATATTCCTTAGAGAATGGAGGGGTTCCCCCTTTTCTTAGAGACTACACTAGGGTTGAGGTGGCACTTTCAGCCTCAACCTTGGTTTCTTTCCAGTTCATTTTGAGTATTATGTTCCCTATTTCAGGGGGGTTTCCTCATGCACAGCATGATGTATTTCCGCTTTGAGCTTGCTCACGCAGGTATTTTTCATACTTTAGAAGTCTTTTGCATGACAGTAAAATCAACTTCCATAGAGTCGCATAGAACCATCTGAAATAGTAATTGCTTGTCTTTATTAACAACACAAGGCCATTAAGGTCATTCCATCTAAAGAACCACTCTTTGCCAAGCAATACATCTATGCTGTCGATTTTCAAAATATGAAAAAAGGCCGTCAGCCCATCTAAACCAGAACATTTGTCCTCGTGAAAGCCAAAAAGAGCATTCTTGGATTCCAGATTGGTGCATCACTTTGAACCCTCATATCTGGTTTACCAATCTTGGAATGACCTACCAAACCCTATACTGTCAGAGTCTGCAATAAGAAGGAAAGCATAAAAATCTAAAACGGAGCTCTACGATATAGTTGCACAGTCGTGCAGAAGGCAATGGACCTAAGAAGGACTTGTTGAAGCACATAGGCTTAGTGAAAAGCGTGTACGTTGACGAAAGGCAGGCAGAAACAAGAGAGTAAAAAATGGGTTGTTGAAGAACTGTTGTGCCTTTGGAGAGAAGATGACATGGTTGCTTGCAAGAAAACAAGCTGAAGCAGGTTGCCTACAGCTCAAAACGAGAATAATGCTTAAAAGATGGATCTATGAAGAAGAGCAAGAAGCTCAACGCCGCTCTGATACCATATTGGAATCTATGGAGGCTACATGATGGAGAGCAAATTTGTGGCAAGAACGAATAGATTTGGATTGATGTTGATTGGAGGTACATAGGCAAGAATGAATAGATTTAGATTGATGTTGATTGCAAGTACATGCATCCTTTTATAGGCTGAGGTCAGGCCTTATCTTCCCGCACATACATCACTAATGATGCCAAGGAGATTCCCTTCACTGACATCATAGATAATGTGACACACTAAAACCCCTTAAACCTATCAAATCATATTCACACTGGTACAGTAGAAACCACAAACCTTTTCACACTACAAGCTCCAAGGGTGTTTGTATCAGAGGGACAAGGCACAAGATCAAGGAAATTGATGCAACCTTCTAGACGCTTGGCAAAAGGGGCTTAGAAAAGAGTTCCAGATGCAATAGAGCCCCGTTGGACTGGCCATCTCTCCAAGACAAGAGTTCCCCTCGGTAAAGCCCTCTTCGTGGCCCATCATAAAGGTGGTGCAAAGATGGGTTTCTCCAAGATATTCCCTCTCATATCTCCTTTAGTATCAAGATTCAATAGGGATGGGACCTAAAAAAAGAAAAGAGATGTGAGAGATTGCAAGCCAAAGCAGCTCAAAAGAAAAAGGAGTATCAATCTCAAGGTGAGGCAGATGTGGAAGAAAAACAACCTTTTCTTCATGGTATTTTTTTTAAAGTAGATTTTGGAGGTGAGGGAAGGGGAGAGAGAGAGAGAGAGAGAGAGAGAGAGAGCAACCTTCCTATGGTCTTTATGTAGGCATCAAGGTTGTAGGATAGTGTGTGGTTATGCTCTATTGGTTTCATATGAAAACCATTTTTTCATGTTATCTAGAAGCTGAGAGACCACACTCAACATCATGTGATTACATGTGCATAGCACTAACACATATAGAGTGCTATAAAGGAAAGGGTTAGATGCCCTAACCCTAACCCTAAATAGGTTTGTATATATTCTACATTTTCAACTAAATCGAGTGTATAGTTGTTCATTTAAGGTGTGCTCTCTAGCTATGCCCTCTCTCCTCAATGCATTACCGCCCCAGACACGGGAAAAGAATGAGAATTTGCAAGCTAAGACAGCAAATAGAAATGGAGCAAAGAATGCCAAAAAAATCAGGTGCAATCATTTGCTGGAAAAGGAAAAGAAAAAGAAAAAGAGAAGATGAAGGAATCTGTGGGAATAGATAGGGATGGTTTTCAACAGCCTAAGAAGGTGATTGTATTGAAGCAACGCCCCTTTCAATCTCGTCAATGGGATGCCTCTTCTCCCTCACCAGGACAGGCTTCAACTTCAGCTCCTGTCCTTCAAAATTGGGTGGGGGTTTTGAAAAAGGGCATCCCCATATGTGATTATGAAGAAGGGAAGAATGTTATATCTTTCATGGATCATGAAGGCATGCAGCCCATGCAGGCAGAGGCTTTGCCTCTCTGATATCTTGTTTTCATATTTATACCTTTCTGTATATATCTCTTTCATGCATCAAACACTTAAGTGCTTTACATACAATGTACACAGCCTCTGCAATGTTTCAAAGTGGAGGCTTTTCTGGAATTATGTACATAAAATGCAGCCAGATGTTGTTTGTTTGCAAGAGCAAAATCAGCACTCTAAGGCTGGTCATCATGATTACTTTGGCAGTTATGACATATATTATGCTGGTACCACTACCTACTCAGGTGTATGCATAATGGTCAAACATGAGCTGGAGCCTCAGTTGGCCTCCAATGACAGCAATGGCAGATGGATGGTCATACAATGTAATGTCAATGGTGATATTCTTGAGTTTGCATCAGTTTATGCCTCTCACACCTCTGCCATGAGGGCTTCTTTATGGGACTCTTTAAGCAAATATCCATGGAGATCTAATGCATTTATCTGTGAGATTTTAACAATTCCCCTCTGCCGAGAGATAACACCACTTCAAGATCTCATATGCTATCATCCGAAAGGCAGAAATGGGATAGCATGCTTCTTTCTGTGCAGGCTGAAGATTTATGGCTGCTTCTCCAAGGGTCAGTGCCTGGATATACTTTTCATCATAATGCATTTACTACGTACTGGACAAGGCTTGACAGATGGTATTTGTTTTACCCACAACAATATGCAGATTTTAGCCCTCATCTCCTCATAGATTTCTCATTGGGCTTGTCAGATCATGCCCCATTATGGATGAATCTGCAACTTGGTATGCCACTGGATGATTTGCCACCTCTTTCCAGTAGATTACTGCATGTTAATTAGGCTTATCTCCGACATCAATATTTTCAGCAAATGATCAGAATTGCAATTCATCCCTTGCCTTTGCATGCCCAGGAGGACATAGATTATGCTTGGGACAGTTTCGTCTCTCGTACACAGAATGTCATTAGGGAGGGAAACTGGCATATGACTAAATGGAGGAATGAGGTTAAATGGGCAAAAAGAACAGCACAACAATTGACTGAATTTTCACATTTCAGGCCTCTCTCTGAATCAGAAAATGATTCCCTTTCACATGCCCGGATCAAACTGAATGATAATGATCAGAGGAAATTGCACAAATGGCAGATTAGAGCAAGAATGAAGCCTCTCATGGATAAGGGCTGCTCATCAAAAGCCTTCTTCCAGGGCCTGCATGCTACTCGAAAGAAAAACTCATGTCTAAGGGTAAGGAAGATAGATGGCTCTTGGACGCACTTTTCTCTGATCTCCAAGATGAATGCCAAAATTATTTCCAGAAATTGTTCTCTGCTTCTGGTTCCCCATCAAATCAAGTGACCGATGCAGGAATTGAATTTCTTCAATATGTTTCTGAGATAGTGGAAATGGATGATGCACTTACATTGGAGAGACCTTTTACTGACACAGAACCTGATAATGCATTGTCCCACCTCAACAAATACAAGTCCCCTGGTTGGGATGGTCTTACGGTGGAATTTTATATTTCTTTTTGGGATGATTTGAAAGATGTCCTTTTGCAAATGATCAATGTTGCCTTGCAAGAAAATCACTCGCCGCCCCTTTGGAAGCATGGCATAATCAAACTTGTGCCCAAAAAACATCTATGTGACCATATGTCAGATTGGAGGCCTATTACTTTGATGCCTGTAGTTTACAAACTCATTGCCAAAATGATTGTGTATAGGCTTCACGGGATATTGAATGCGGGCCTTCATCCTCATCAGTATGCGTTTGTGCCGCAAAGACAAATCCATGACAATATCTCGCATGCATTGACTGCAATTGAATATGCCAAGTACTCGCATCAAGATGTGCTCATATTGCAGGTAGATATTGCTAAGGCATTTGACACTGTTCAATGGGATTTTATCTCTTAAATCATGACAAAGTTGGGTTTTGGTCCCAAGATAGCAAATGCAGTTTATTGGCTTTATTCTGGCTCTACTTCTCAGTGCATTCTTGGGGGTCATCTATCTCGGTCATGGACATTGGGGAGATCAGTTAGACAGGGCTGCCCTCTTAGTGCTCTCTTCTATGCTATTGCGACCCATCCCCTCTTGATGTATCTTGATCATCTTACAAACACAGGACAGATGACTGGTCTTAAAATCCCTGGGGCTGCATCTTTTTTGGCACAAGCGTACGTTGATGATTCCTTCTTTATGCCACAAAATTCTCCCCAGGAAGTTCACATGCTTATGACCACACTATCATTGTATGGATTAGCAGCGCGATTGCATGTCAATTTTGACAAATCTAAATTGCTTCCCTTGAAACAATGTGACTGGCATTCTATTCTCTAGCCAAGTCAGGTGGTGCATTCCAAAGATGTAGTCAGGCATTTGGGATATCCTATAGGATGGCATATCACCAGGAAGCAGCAGTTAAAATGGATCTTCCAAAGACTTCAACATAAACTGGAATATTGGAAAATTTTTACTTGGCCGCTTCATGTCAGGCTCAGAATAGTACAGTCCATTGTAATGTCCTATGTTCAGTTCTTTTTGCCTTTGTTATATTGGTCCCCCAGAGATATTTCAGCCTTTATGTCTCAAGCTATGGAGCTGTTATAGAGGACAAAAACTGTTGTGAAAGCATTGAGACTGATGAAGATGGAAATGGTGTGCTCTCCTAGGATGCATGGTGGACTTAATGTTCTCAAAATAAGATATCATGTACTTGCAAAGAAGGCGACTATGCTCCATACTTTTTTCCGTCAACAACAACCATGGACTTGTATGATAGCATCCATGTGTGTCAACATGAGGACATCGGCATATGGCCATTGGACTACTGATCATTGGGAGGTTGTCATTGGGAGATTTGTAGGGAAGATACGTGGCTGTCCTTTCTCTACTGCTCTGATATTTGACTGGAAACAAGTACTTTCTAAGGTCAAATGGGCTCCCGATAACTGCTCGGGGACAAACTCAATGAGGAAAGAAAGTATTCATTGGAGTGCCATCTTTGACATTCCACTTGCTTTACAGGAACCTGTTCGGGCATATAATCTCATGAAATTGGGAATTAGATACATCAATGATGTGGTAGATGATCAGGGCTATGTTTTATCTTTTCCTCAGGCCACTGCTTCCTGTGCATTGGGAATGCATCATAGGTCGATATATAAGAAAATTGCTGATTTGCTACATCCTCTTCTACCTGTTTCTCATGTGGTTGGCACAGACAGGCTTATGGATTGGCAATTGCAACCCTCTGCTACATGCTCTCATCATGTTCCTCTTCCTGTCTTGACCTCCATCAAAGCCTACAAGCTCCTTCAGCCTGCTCCATGGATTCAGAAACATGCTAATACTCTGTGGCATATCAGGAAGCCCCTTTCATGGTGGCGGAAGAATCTCCGGATATTATGGAAGTGTAAAATGCCTTTGAAACAAAGACTTTTTCTTTGGAGATGCATGACCGGCACTTTGTCAGTGGGAATCACACTTGCCAAACGTCACATTGCACCATCCACATGTTTACGATGTCGAGCTCCTCTGAAAACTGTCCCTCATTTGCTTTGGCACTGCCCGTGTTCTAGGAACCTCCTTGGAAGAATTTCATATCATCTTCGGCTCCGTTTCCCAAGCCACAGATTTGGGAAACATTTTTGGTTATTTGGAAGATTTATGAGATCTTTGTCTTACTATTCACTACTCTCATGGGTCAGATATTGGGCTCTTTGGACAATATGGAGTGAGCATAATTTGGCATAACACTTTCAAGACCACCTTGTCTAATTTGAATGTCACTCTTATATATGCTGATGTAGAGAGCTCTCTCCTCATGGAGGAGATGAGCAGGAAAAATAATGCGGGCAGCAAATCTTCAAATGCTTTGCAGGTACAGGAAAGAGGCAGGACTCAGCAGAAGGGGAGATCTGCTAGTAAGTCCAAATCCCGAAGTCAGTCCCGTGGTAAAAAGGATATTGAATGCTTTTATTGTGGCAAGAAGGGACATGTGAAGTCTAAGTGCTTCAAGTTTATACGGGATCAGAAAGCCAAGAAGGCTGAAGCAAAGGATGCAGGCAGTGGAAGCAAAGGCAAAGGCAAGGCCAAGGTAGATGACTTAGATGCAGTGAATGTTGCAGCAGAGGACAGTGACAGTGACAGACATGAGGTATTATGTTCTTCTGCTGTAATTGCACACACATTGGTTATTGATGGCCATGACATGCACACCTGGCTCTTGGATTCAGGTGCTTCTTTTCATGTTACTCCTCATAAGGAGTGGTTTACTTCTTACACAGGTACTCATGGAGTTGTTCACCTTGGGAACAACTATGCATGTCAGATTGCAGGGATTGGCAGTATACAGATAGTATTCCCTGATGGACGGTCATTTATGCTTGATGGTGTTCGCCATGTGCCGCAAATCAAGAAAAATCTGATTAGCACTAGCTTGTTGGATGACAGTGGTTACCACACCACATTTGGGGATTCCAAATGGGTGATTACTGATGGCCACGTTGTAGTGGCTGAGGGTTATAAGAGTGATACCTTGTACTCTCTTTATGTTTCCAGTGTGGGTAATCATGTTGTTGCCATAACCGAGCTGCCAAAGGTTTCATTGTGGCATAGCCGGTTGGGACACATGTCTGTTAAAGGAATGCAAGAACTGTCACGTTTGGGTTATCTGCCGTCTCTTTCTTTTTCAGATTTGGCTACTTGTGATCATTGCATATTTGGCAAGCATTCTGTGACTCCTCATAAGAGGAGAACTCCCCAGAATAGAGCACCGCTTGATCTAGTGCACACTGATTTGTGTGAGATGCCACAGTTATCACTAGGGGGTGCAAAGTATTTTATTACTTTTATTGATGATGCCGCACGCAAAGTGTGGGTCTATTTCTTGAAGCATAAAAGCGATGCCTTAGATGCTTTCAAGAAGTTTGTCGCTCAGGTTGAGAATCGGACAGGTCGCAGGCTGAAATGCCTCAGATCCGATAATGGGGGTGAGTATGTGTCACATGCTTTTGTGCAGTTTTGCGAAGCTAAGGGCATCAAACAGGAACTCACAACCCCTCATAATGCATCTCAAAATGGTGTAAGTGAGCGGATGAATCGAACTATTCAGGAGAAGGTTCGATGTATGTTGTCTTATGCTGCATTGCCCCATGGCTTTTGGGCAGAAGCCGTGCAAACAGCAGTTCACATTATTAACAGGTCGCCAAACAAGGCTTTGGAGTTGAAAGTGCCAGAGGAGGTGTGGTCTGGCAAGCCACCCTCATATAAGCACTTACGTGTGTTTGGCTGCGAGTGCTTTGCTCATGTACGCAAAGAACTGCGCACCAAACTGGAGCCAAAGTCTTTCAGATGCATCTTCATGGGTTATGGTGACGAAGGTGAAATGGGGTACAGGTTATGGGATCCCGTTAAACGGAAGATTATACGCAGCAATGATGTCATCTTTAAAGAGGATAGTGTACACAAGGAACCCGTGCAACCTGTGGAATACAGGAGGGTTATTTATGATGATGTCGGACAGCAAAGAATGCCCATTTATATGCAGCAGCAGGCTGCTGCAGATAACCCTGTTCAAGAGGGTATATAGGCTGGAAATCAGCCAGATAATTTTGCCAATGATGCACCACTGGATATGCCAGCAGATGGGGCTGTAGAACAGCTAGATATAGTGGTACAGCCACCCGTCATGCATGATGAACAGGTTGGACAGCAGCCTAATCCGGAACATTTTGTTAGGAGGAGCACCCGTGTACAACGGCCTCCTGCCAGGTTTATTCCAGGAGCCAATAATGTGGCTGATTTTATCATGCTGACAGATTGTGGTGAGCCTTCCAGCTTCAAGGAAGCTATGGGAAGAACAGAGAAAAGGAAGTGGGAGAAAGCCATGCAGTCAGAAATGGACTCCCTACTTCAAAATGATACATGGGACTTGGTGCAGCTACCTACAGGCAGAAAGGTTTTGCCATGCAAGTGGGTCTACAAAGTCAAAGTGGATTCAAATGCTTTACCGAGGTATAAGGCCAGATTGGTTGCCAAGGGATTTAAGCAGGAGAAGGGCATTGATTTTGATGAAATCTTTTCCCCTGTAGTCAAGATGACTACTTTGAGAGCAGTGTTAGCTCTTGTTGCTCATGAGGACATGGATTTATGTCAGATGGATGTGAAGACTGCTTTTCTTCACGGAGATCTCCATGATGAGATCTATATGAGTCAGCCAGAGGGATATGCTGTTAAAGGGAAAGAGCAGCTTGTGTGTAAACTCAAGAGGAGCTTGTATGGACTCAAGCAGGCACCAAGAGAATGGTACAAGAAGTTTGATGCCTTCATGCAGTCCCAAGGGTATCATAGGTGTGAGACCGATCATTGCTTGTACATCAAACGGGCCAAGGATGGCAGTTTGATGCTACTCATTCTATATGTGGATGACATGCTGATTGCCAGTAAATCTCAGCAGGAGATTGGTACTTTGAAGAAACAACTGCATAAGTCTTTTGACATGAAAGACTTGGGTGATGCAAATCATATTCTTGGCATGCGGATTACTCGTGACAGGTCCAAGGGACTTTTGTTTCTGTCACAGAAGGAGTACATTGACAAAGTACTGCAGAGATTTAAAATGGAGGGGGGGAAGTCTATTAGTACCCCGATGCCTCCACATTTAAAACTCAGCAGTAAGGACAGCCCCAGATCAGATGATGATAAGGCTGAAATGGCCAAAGTTCCGTATGCATCTGCAGTTGGTTCTTTGATGTATGCCATGGTTGCCACTCGTCCGGATATTGCTTTTGCGGTGGGAGTCATCAGCAGGTATATGGCAAATCCAGGCAAGCGGCACTGGGAAGCAGTGAAAGGTGTCTTGAGGTATCTCAAGGGTACCAAAGACTTGTGCATATGCTATGGTAGGCACGATGCATTGGTGCATGGTTTTACAGATTCAGACTATGCAGGAAATGCAGATAACCGGAAATCTACTACCGGTTATATTTTCACATTTGCAAGAGGTGCTATATCATGGGTGTCTCGGTTGCAGAAATGCGTTGCACTGTCAACTACTGAAGCTGAATATGTTGCAGCCACTGAGGCTTGCAAGGAAGCAATATGGCTTACTCAGCTGGTGGGAGATTTGGGCATTACAGGAGATATGCCAGTTTTGCATTGTGATAGTCAGAGTGCTATCATGTTGGCAAAGAATCCGGTCTTTCATCAGAAGACCAAGCACATAGAAGTGAAATATCATTTCATCAGGGAGGTACTGGAAGACAAGCGACTTGAGCTTGTGAAAGTGCATACTGATGATAATCCTGCAGATTTGCTCACTAAGAGCTTGCCTACAGAGCGGTTTGCACATTGCCGCCACATCATGGGATTAGGATGAGACCATTCTTATTTTATGGTCTTGTATACAGTAACTGTATATTGCTGTAATTTTTATTCTTTTCTCCCCTTTAGGCACATTGGCCTTTAGGTGGGAGGTTGTTGGGGTAAAGGCACATTGCCACCCCTTTATTAAAAATATGACACCTATGACTGTCTTAAGACAGTCATAGGGGGAAAAAAACCTAATCCTAATAAAACCTATGAGTTTGTGGTGTGGCTCATCACTTCACACCCGCATGTTTGGAGTCCTCTCTCTCTCTCACTCTCTCCCCGTGGTTCTTCTCTTCCTAACCTTCCCCTTCACCCTTAAGTATAAGCTGAAGCTGCCCTCATTGGTTACTCCTCTCCGGAAGTTCTCTCAGCAAGCAATTATCATTTTCTTCCCTGGGAAGTTACCTTCTGCAAATGATGTGGCTCAGTGGGTTCAGGCTTTGTTGGGAGGTTGCTTTGTTGAAGGAGTATACTTTGCTTCTCGAGATTTTTATGAAGTGCACTTTTTGGATGCCTCATATCGTCAGCAGATATTGGAGATGTCTTCTCTATTCTATGGCAGACAAATGGTGCATGTCATGCCATGGTCGCCAAATAAGGATTATCACGGTCTCATTCAACATCACTGCCCTGTATGGGTTGAGGTAGTGGATTTTCCGGATTATATGAGGGCTGAGCTACCAAGTCTGGCAGCTACTTTGGGGCAAGTTGTATGCTCACCCCGTCCTTCGGGTAATCGAAATCGGTCTTGTGTTCTTTGGGATACAAATCACCCAACCCCTCCTTCCATTGCGGTAGAGATGGAAGATGTTCCCTTGGGCGAAAAATATTGACTTGAAATGGGGAGTATTTGCAGGTGCTTGTTTTACTTGTCATAAATTTGGCCATTTAGCTTCACAGTGTCCTGCAATACTGCATCAGCTCCCACCTACAGCTATTGCTCCAGAAAATACTACCCCTCCAACTTATGGTCCAAGGCCTAAGGCTACGCCTAGCAAGTTGGGTGATGTGTCTAAATCTGTTCTTCCCAAAGAAAGTGTGGTCCAAGTTTCAGCCAAGCAAAAGGATAAGGGAAAGGGCAAAATTTCAGAATCTAATGCCTCTCCCCACGGTGGGGGACGAGCATTTTCTGAGCGAAATCTTCCGAGCATCCGAGCGAAGGAAAAAAAAAGCTTCCAACTATGCATAAATATGGCAAAAATCGATCAGAAGAAAACATAGTTTCACTTAGAAATATGCAAAGTATTATAGCAGTGCCTATTTTATACAAAAATCTTTAGGTGAATCTGTAGGAATGGTGAGAGCATAATGGGATGGCTTTTGAAGAAACCCACATGTAGAGTAGACTTCTCTATGAAAATTCCCTTATGATCCTTCTTACAACTTTTACTTAATAGGGGTGACATTGAAAACCCTCTCTCAACCTATCTTCATGAAAGAGTTTCATTGAAGTAAGCCATCCAGGTAGTTTCGCCAGCGAAACCCCTTTGAAGCAAGTTTCCCAAGGTAGTTTCGCTGGCGAAACTACCTTGGACAGCACTTTTAAAAGTGACATAACTTTCATATCCAATGTCCAAATATAGTCATTCAACCACTCAAATTGATCGGAACACCCCATTTGAGCACATCTACGAAGTTATATTTTGGAAAATCTTCCATATATAGTATTAAATATTACATGTATTTTATGAGAGTGATATATAAGCCCAAGTTAATACTTATTTATAGTAATTTAAACTTCTTTAGAAACATCTCCATAAATATGCTATAAAAACACTAAAAAGATATTGCCATATGATATAAATGTGTTAATAAGTAATTATATATGCATAGTATTATTACATTGAGAGTGATTATGAGGAATGTTTCTTAAAGGAATCAACACTTTTTTAAGGTAATAACAGGGGTACAAAGGGATGTCTCTAAATAACAAAATTATGTTGTGTAAAAATGAATGAGTGACTAGTCTGTATATTTTTATGATAAAGGGATCTAGTTTTAGTGAAAATAAAAGTGTAAAAACCATGTTTCCTAAAGAAAAACATTTTTAAAAATCTCTTGAAAAACACGCTCGGATAAACCTGCTCATAGGTTTTTGCTCATAAAATTGACGCATCCCCCACGGTGCCTGGCAGCAACCCAAAAAGGTATTTGCGCTTAAGCCACGACTGTTACAATCTCGGCATTGGGATGCCTCTACTTCCACCCCTAGTCAGGCCTCTACCCCTGCTGATAGCCTCACTTCTCGACTCTGGGTTGATGTGCTCAAGAAGGGCATTCCTGTATGTGACAATGATGAGGACGATAGAGCTATTGATCCAGGAGGCCAGGTGGACGTCGATGTCATGGCTGAGGCCTGACAGCTTATACCTTTACTATGTTTCTTGGTTCAACTGTACATATCTTCTTTGTCTGCTTCAATTACTTGCATTACATACAATGTTCAAGGTCTTTGCAATGTCAATAAGTGGAGACTTTTTTGGCACTATGTACATAGAATGCACCCCGATGTAATTTCCTTACGGGAACACAATCAACACTTCTTGGCTGGCCAACAAGGCCACTTTGCTGGTTATGACATCTTTTATGCTGGTACAATGCACATTTCCAAGGTATGCATGCTAGTGAAACATGATATGCAGCCCATGGTTGCTCACAACGACCCCTAGGGTCGATGGATGGTAATCAGATGCATCTGTCATGCCGATCTTTATGAAATAGCATCGGTTTATGCCTCTCAAACTTCTGCGACAAGAGCTCAAAAATGGGCCTCCCTCAAGCAATATCCATGGCTGTCTAATGCTTTTTTGTGTGGAGACTTTAATAACTCGCCTGCCATGCAAGACAACACCACTCATCGTTCTCATATGATCCCCACTGAGCTTTGACATTGGGAGGATATGCTTTCTTTCTTGCATGCAAAAGATTTATGGCTCTCAACAAGGGATAGAGATATGGGTTATACATACCGTCACAATGCTTTTACTCATTACTGGGCTCGACTTGACAGATGGTATTTGTTGCATGCTTAGCAGTATGCTAGTTTCACATGTGCATTATGGGTTGATCATTCCCTCTTGCTATCTGATCACTTTCCAGTATGATTGACATTATCTATAGCACGTTTGACAGATGATATGCCTTTTTTTAGTCGTCGCCTACTCCATGTTAATAGTGCTTATTTGCTTCATCAACAATTTCAGAACATGGTGAGAGTGGCTGTCCGCCCCCTCCTCTTACATGCTCAGGAGGACATGGATTTTGCTTGGATCAGTCTTGCCCATCGCTTGCAGGCTGTTATTCAAGATTATGGACGGAGTCACATGGAAAACCTTAGGCTTAAGCTGAAATGGGCTCAATCTCACAAGCAACAAATGGATGTAATCAGCTCTTATAGGCAGCTCACCTCCTCTGAACAGGATTCTTGCACTTATGCGGTTCATATCATCCATCAAAATGATCTTCGCAAATTCAAGAAGTGGCGAATCCGAGCTCGCATGAAACCCCTTTTGGATAAGGGCTGCTCCTCCAAGGCCTTCTTTAAAAGCCTGCATGCGGATAGGCAAAAGGAGGATATTTGCAAGATCAAGCAGGATGATGGCACCTGGACCACCTCCAAATTAGAATTAAAATCACAATGCTCTAGTCATTTCCAGCATCTCTTTTCTCCTCAGCCTGATTATTCGATGCAAGTGAATGCAGCTAGGTCTCAACTTCTTATGCATGTTCAGCCTATATTGTCTCATGCATTGAAGCAGCCATTTATGCTTAATGAACTAGATGATGCTTTGAGTCATTTACGTAAAGGCAGCTCTCCTGGTTGGGATGGATTGACTGTTGAATTTTTCCATGCATTTTGGGGTGATCTCAAGGACACTCTTCTTCTTATGATCAATCATGCTTGGGCAGAACAATCTCTTCCCCCTTCTTGGAAACATGGCCTTGTCAAATTGATCCCCAAAAAAAGGTTGTGTGAGACAATGGCTGATTCGCAGCCCATATCTCTTATGCCAGTCATTTACAAACTCATTGCCAAGATGATTGTCCTTAGGGTTCGATTTATCTTGCAAGCAAGACTTCATCCCAGGCAGTATGGGTTTGTTCCCAGAAGGCAGATTACTAACAATATCTCCAATGTTTTGCTTGCTATTGAGTATGCCAAATATTCTAAACAAGATGTTCTCATTCTGCAAGTGGACATTGCGAAAGCATTTGATACTGTCCATTGGGATTTTATTTCTCAGACTATGCATAAATTAAGATTTGGCCCTCGGCTCGTCCATATTATTTACTGGTTGTATTCTCATGCCACTACATAGTGTCTGATTGGTAGTGGGTTGTCAAGGACATGGACTATGACCCGTTCAGTGAGACAGGGATGCCCTCTTAGTTCGCTACTGTACGCCATTGCTACTCATCCGTTATTGTTGCATATGGACCATCTTGCAGATACAGGACAGCTTCATCGCTTGCAAATTCCAGGGGCACAGCCGTTTCTTGCACAGGCATATGCTGATGATTCATATTTCATGCCCAGGAATTCTCAAAGTGACCTCTCTCATTTGATGCATACTTCGAATGATTTTGGCATAGCTGCTGGACTGCATATCAACTTTCAAAAATCGAATCTTCTAGCATTGAAAGAAGCTGATTGGCATGCACTTCTCTGGCCAGGCCACATTATTTCTTCCCATACCATTGTGAGGCATTTAGGGTATCCCATTGGCTGGAATATTACCCCTCAACAACAGCTCAAATGGGTGCTTCAAAAGATTAACAAGAAGCTGGAATACTGGCACTTGTCAACTTGGCCTCTACATGTTCGACTTCGGATAGTACAGTCTATCATTATGGCATATGTGCAATTTTATTTGCCTCTTCTTCACTGGTCTTTTAAGCATTTGGCTTCCTATATGTCCCAGGCTATGGAGATATTTTGGAAAAGCAAATCTCACAAAAAGGCTTTGCGACTACTTCCCATGCAGTCTGTTTGTTCTCCTAAGACTCATGGTGGACTGAATATTCTCAATCTTTAGTTTCATATGTTGGCAAGAAAGAGCACTATGATTGCTGATTTCTTTCAGCAAAAACAGCCATGGGCTATTATGTTAGCAACTACGTGTGGAAACATGAAGTCCCATGCATATGGGCATTGGATTACAGATCACTCGGAAGCAATCATGACCACATTTCAGGGGAAAATTCCTGGCTGTCCTGTTTCTACTGCTTTTATTCATGATTGGAAGAGAATTCTCTCTTATGCTAAATGGTCAAGTGCTTCCTCCCATCATGGTAACTCTCTTCGTTTGGAAAGCATCCATTGGAGCAAGGTGTTTGAATCGCCTCTTGCTTTACAGGCACCTATTAAAGCATATAATCTTATGAAATTGGGCATAAGATTTGTCGGAGATGTGGTGGATCAACATGGTTATGTGCTTTCATTTCCACAAGCTTGCAGGACATTCCCCTTGGGTCTGCATCATAGGCCCATTTGGAGAATACTTACAACTATGTTGCAGCCATTTGTTCCTCTTCCTGTTCCTGTTCATGTTCTTCCGTTGTGTTTGTACAGGACAGATTACTAGACTGGAATCTGACTTCCTTGTCTCCTGCCACCTGTTCACTTTCAATGCATAATTTGACATCCTCGATGGTCTACAGATTTCTTCTTCCACAGCCATGGATTGATAAGCATGCCAACACTCTTTGGAATTTGGATAGGCCTTTATCTTGGTGGCAATCAAAACTCAGGAAAATTTGGAAAGCTAAATTGCCATTGAAACAGAGGCTTTTCTTTTGGAGATGTATAGTGGGAGCTTTTTCCATTGGGGTGAAATTGGAAGCACGTCGTATTGCTTGCTCTTCTTGCCCCCGTTGCTCTCATCACCGTGAGACAGTTCCCCATTTGTTATGGTCTTGCCCGCACTCTCGAATATTGATCACTCATGTCTCTCATTTGCTGCGGCTTCGGTTTCCCTCTATCAGATTGGGGAAACTCTTCTGGATGTTTGAAAGCTTCTCATCTCAGATGTCTCCATTCCTCCTTTTCTTTCACTGGGCTCGCTTTTGGGTACTATGGACTATTTGGACACAGAGATTGCATTTTAGGATGGGACAACAGTTTCCTCAGGCATATGCTTTCTTCAGAATGTCCCTCAAGCAATCTTTATATGATAGTTATGCAACGACGGACTTGGATGCCACTAGCCTTCAAGTGTTTTCTCACTGTTTTTGAGTTCTTTCATTAGGCTCTCTTTTGGAGTCTAATGTCATGTACATTGATTTCATGTTAATTTTATAGTTACTGGTTTCACCAACAAAAAAAATGTGTGTGTGTGTGTGTGTGGGAAAGGGATGGAGACCTCCTCCTCCTTTGCTCTGGCATCCTCTATTCCCTCCCTGGTTTTGCCCGTATAGCCCCCGTCTTCTACCTTGCAATCTTAATCGTCATCCGTACAGCTGCCGTCAACTGTACGAAATTTCGTACAGCCCGTACAACCCCCCCGACCCTTGCAGTTCTCTGTACAGCCTTCGATTCAGCTCCCATGCTCCATACGGCATTCTATACAGCCACCACTTCCACTCCAGCCCTTCATACAACCCTCTGTACAAGTACACGCAGTGCAAACAACCATACCTGCTTCATCCGTATCTAATCCACCTGCTCCATCCGTACCTACAAAATCCATACAGGTTTCCACGTCCGTACAGCCCATACAGTCTGTACGGCCATATATACAATCTGTACGATCGTGGTTTGTTCATTGGATTTTGCCCTTCTGGTTTCAGGACTTCGACACGATCAACAGTTTGGAGTCTGTCTCTACTTTATGGGCAAGGTTCTTTCTGCCGCTCATCTTCGTCGTTGGGCTGAAGCCGCAATGGGTCCGGATTGTAATTCCTGCTTTGTCTTTCTGGGCAAAGAGTTTTATTATGCCCACGTTTCTTCAATTGATGTGGTGGAGCGGCTAGTCAGTCGTGCTGGTGTTCCTGGGGCTGGTTTCTTTGCTTATGTGATGCCCTGGGATCCACTTTTCGATCCTTCTCCTATCCTTCTGACTCACTGTCCGGTTTGGATTACTCTCAAAGCCCTGCCTGTGCCTCTTCTTCAACATCTTCCTACTCTTGCAGTGCTTTTGGGAAGGCCTCTTCATGTTCCGCGATAGGAGTTCTTGCAAGCTTCCCGTGATGTTCGCCCATGCCATCTACTTTGGATCTTGATTTGGGATTTGCCCATCCGATGCGCATCAGGCTGCATTTTGCATCTTTTCCCACTGCATGTTATCGGTGCCAACAGGCTGGTCATTTTGCACGTGATTGCCCTTCTGCATCCAGGCCCACTCCTCCTGCTCCTTCTTCAGCTGTCAAGGTTACTCTCCCTTCTCCTCCGGTTTCCGCTATGGCTTCTTTGGAGAAGCCTTCTTCTACTGCTCCGAAGCACTACTAGAGGAAGGTAGATAAATCACAGGCCAATCTTCCTCTTGCTGAAGAAGCTCAGGATTGCACCCCTGTTGAGCACCATCAGTCTCCTTCTCCTCAGGATATGGATGTACCCCTTGCAAAGGGGATTTTACAGGATGATCTGCATACTCTCTCTCAGGTTGCTATCCCGATTGAAGCTGAAATGATGAGTCCTGATTTATCTGATGCAACTCTTTTGTCAGATGCTCCTTCTTCAGAGAGTACAGATATTGATCCAGTTCCTATGTCTAAGAAGACTGTGCCAGAGTCTCTTTCTGTTCAAGATGCAGATGTTTCTTTTTCTCTAGAGTCTTTTCATCCTATGATGCAACAGGTTTTTGACCCTCTGATTCAAAAATTCCGGCTTCCAGCTTATATTAAGAAGAATCACAAGGGCCAAAAACAACTGGCTTTTATTGATGGTGTAGTTTCTTCACTGCATCAATTTTTACAAAGCAATAATCTGAAACTGGAGTTGGGATCAAGTGGGAACTCACCGTAACCGAGATCACCAAAAAGGTAAACCTGGGGTTGGACGTGCGAATATGGGATTTTGATTCTCCTCCAGTTTGATCTTGTAACTTTTTACTTGGCTGCCTCATGGCTTTTACTTTGAGGCTTTACTTGTAAATTTTTCCTTTGTACTTATTGGTGGGTTTTTACCTCTTCTTGGGGTTTCCCACACAGAAATAAAAGATTTCACTAAAGAGAGAGAGAGAGAGAGAGAGAGAGAGAGAGAGAGAGAGAGAGAGGATGCTGGTGATTTTTAATATCCACAGGGTCTACATGAACAAAAAAATACAAGTAGTGCCAAGCGTTTTTCTCAACATGAGAACAAAAAAAGAAATCTATTGTCTCTAAGAGATTCTCTGCTACATGGCACAAGGCATATTCAGCCTTCTATCCTTGTGTAACTCTCACATGAGAGGCTTGATTTCCCTGTATACGATCCATCTCCAAGCTTTCTTGGCTTCCCTCACCTTCTCCAGTTCTGTTGTGTTTTGTTTTAGTTGTGTTGGGGTGAGGTTCTTCAATGTCCATAGTTTGCTTTTTTCAACATGAGTGCCAAGCGCTTTTTTCAACATGAGAAACAGAAAAAGAAATCTATTGTCTCTAAGAGATTCTCTGCTACACGGCAAAAGGCATCTTGAGCCTTCTATCCTTGCGTAACTCTCATATGAGAGCCTTGATTTCCCTGTATACGATCCATCTCCAAGCTTTCCTGGCTTCCCTCCCCTTCTCCAGTTCTGCTGTGTTTTGTTTTAGTTGTGTTGGGGTGAGGTCCTTCAATGTCCGTCATCCATTTCCCTTCTCCATCTCCAAGATTCTGACTGTCTCCCATGGTTTCAAGAACTAGTCTTAAGTGTTTATTTTCCGCTTTTTTACTCTTGCGAAACAACAGTATGATCAATTATGGGACTTAGTATCCAGAACATGCTGTAGCCTTAGTAGCAACATTTCTACAGCCTCATTCTTGCTTCCCATGCTAAATTGTAAATAAAACTACCACTTCAAAATTTATGGGACAGGGATCTCACATGGATTCAAGCAGACACCTTGTTCACAGGGCACTGTTTCTGGCAGGCATTGACAGTAGGTATAAGCAGTCGAACAGCTTCAAAACAGCAGCCATCAACCTCTATTTGACAGACAGACCTCTGTCGAGTGCTGTTGGCTGGCTAACCTTCTGTTTGTGGTGGATCGTTTACAACAGCCATTTAGTACTGCCTCTTTGGAAAAAAAATCTCTCTTCACAAACAAAAATACACTTTGCAAAGAGACACATGGCTAGCAGGGTATTTAACCTTCTTCCCCTTCTCATTGGAGGCATCAGAACGCACTAAAATCAGCAGCAGACCGCTGGCTACAAATCGCCTTTTTGGTGCAAAAGCCTTGACAAGAAAGAAAAATCTGCAGATGCAGGGGTCAGCATTGCTGGACCTTTTGAAGCAGGTTTATGTTGCCTCTTCCTTAAGCTCATGCTAAAATAGTCAAGATGCAGGGTTGAGCATTGAACATCTGCACCCAGTTTGTTGTTTCTGGTGACCAGCAACAGCATTGGCCTCAATCGTCACCAGCTTGGCAAGCAACAGGTCAGCAGTGTCTCAACTTGTATTTTCCCAATACATGAACTAACTCCTGGGTGAGTAATCGGGGTGTGCTCAGCTACTAGGAGTGACTATGGTGATCGTAAGCAAGATTTGTGTGCATGCGTGCGTGCGTTCGTGTGTGTGTGTGCATGCACTCGTCCTGTTCCTCTTCCTGCCTTGACCTCCATCAAAGCCTACAGGCTTCTTCAGCCTGCTCCATGGATTCAGCAATATGCTAATTCTCTGTGGCATATAAGGAAGCCCCTCTCATGGTGGCGGAAAAATCTCCGGATATTATGGAAGTGTCAAATGCCATTGAAACAAAGACTTTTTCTTTGGAGATGTATGACAAGCACATTGTCAGTGGGAGTCACACTTGCCAAACGTCGCATTGCACCATCCACATGTTTAAGATGTTAGGCTCCTTCAGAGACTGTTCCTCATTTGCTTTGGCACTGCCCGTGTTCTAGGAACCTCCTCGGGAGAATTTCAGATCATCTTTGGCTCCGTTTCCCGAGTCACAGATTTGGGAAACATTTCTGGCTCTTTGGCAGATTTATGAGGTCTTTGTCTCAATACTCACTATTTCTCTCTTGGGTGAGATATTGGGCTCTTTTGACAATCTGGAATGAGCATAATTTGGCATTCTTGGGTCGGCAGATTCACAAGTCATATGAATCTTTCCGAGCCTCATTGAGGCAATCCTTATATGATGCCTGCCATGAGGGTGATATGGATGCTTCTTGCATAGAGCTTTTCTTTTTATGTTTCTGATCTTTGGGATACTCTCCATTTCGGGGACCTCCCATCATGTAAATTTATATGCATATAAATATATTGCACTAGATATTACAAAAAAGTGTGTGAGAGAGAGAGAAAGAGAGAGAGAGAGAGAGAGAGAGAGAGAGAGAGAACCAGCCCATAGTGATTTTGTTCAAGCTCTAAATGCCGTTAAATACAATGCATGCCCATTAAACTAAAATGATCAGTATTAATAAGCGAGTAACCTTTATTCTCCCACAAATGTTTGCACTATCAAGCTGACTTGAAGACCAATTTTCAAGCAGCAGCGCCAAGTAGGTGAATGTTGAATCTGGTGCTCCAGTACCTTCAGGATTGCCTGCTGCATGATGACTATTGTGGTCACTATTCACAACACCTAGACAAGAAACATATTGCCATCAGTGAATGAGCATGTTCCCTAAAAACAAATTGATAGGACCTATACATCTTCAATACAATCAGTAAAGGAAATGCTGAAGATTAATTGCTAGCCTTAACTTTGGTTAAATGACTGTTACTCGAAATTCTCTGGTTTATTTATACACTTCTTCCTTCCCACAATAGATTCTCTCCCTCATAAAGAATCTCATTCAGCAGGCTGAGGATGACCACTCATTCTGAACTACCTTCTGAAGGATAGAAACACCCCCAAGGTATATATTATAACCTCAAGAGGCAGGTCAGTACTGGCATCCTGGTCTTGACTACAAGTTGTGCAGATCACATCTCTAATTTCATCCCATGCAGAGCACTCTATCCTGCAGCATCCGGAAAGGGAGCATGGAAAAAAACATCATGGCATTCTCTAGTTCCAATCAAATCAACTCAGAAATTACCTATTTCCATTTTCACTCTTGATTTATGTGGACCTCATGATACTATGACCTTGAATTGTTCATAGGTCAATTTAGGGACCTGGATTATCTGTGCTGAAGTCCTCCAAATCTCCTACATAGTGGCTGCAGGTATGTGCCTTGAATTACACTAGCAACGTCATCTGCAAGCTCACCATCAAAAAGTTCTTTGTCATTCCGTAGTAGAAGATCAATCCACGAATATGAATCTACGAACACGAAGTGCTAGATGCCAACCCTAACAAACTGATCTGGAATTTTGAAATCTGTCACCTCGTGTCCCCTTGTAAGGAGAAGAGATGCCCGATGAGTTGGTGCAGTACATGAGCTGAATCTTCTCTAACTATCCAACATTGAAAACGAAGCTGTTTTCGCTACTCTAGAGGCTTCCCAGGTTGGTACTGTTCCAGAAGCTGCGCATATTTGGATCTGTCAAAAGTTGTCAGTGGAGCTGTGCTGAATTGCAGCATCACCTAGATTGACTGCACAGATTTGGCTGTTTCCTACTACACCAGAAAGACCTCAAAGGCTGTGCAGCACCCAGGAAGGGTTTGGAGACTTTAACAGAACAGCTATCTAGTTTTTGGAAATGCACAAGTCTAACTACAGCAGCGCAGTGTGCGTAGTTGGTGGATTCTACATCAGCTTTAATCTAGCATCAAGAACATTTGCCATCCTTAGCACACCAGGCACAAAACCATCTTACTGCAGGTGGGTTAGCAATAGCGAATCACGATAACGATGCAGAGGATCAGTTCACCTGCTGGTTGAATGCTGACCAGCATTCTGAGGGCTATGCACAATGGCCTGAGGCTGTCCCGCATCTACCCACTTCCTAAAGTGGGTGTGAATCCTACCCATACCTTGTACATTCCAGTTAATAATCCTCATCTACCAAGGAAAGGTCAGTGAAAAGGCTTACCCAACCTCGTAATGGAATGCACCCACAAGGTTGAGAAACTCCATCAGAGAGAGGATCCCTTTGAGAAAAGTAGCCTGCTGCTCTAACAAAGAATCACTGCTCCCTGCAAAATGTCTCTCTCTAGGTGTCTTCTAAACTCCTGCAACATTAGGGGAACCATGATTCTGGCTTCAAGAGGCTGGAGCTAGAGCTCTAGTTCAAAGAACCACCTTTGGTAAGGTCTAAGGGACCACCTCTAGCGCAACAGCACTCTTCATAATCAAGAAAGGCACCGTATGATGCAAAATGGTCAAAAGTCCTGCAACTTGAGAAGAATTGTGATCCTGGCTCCAAGAAACTAAATCTAGAGTCTGAGAAGTCAAAACTGGCAAAGTCTAGGGGACCACCTCTGGCACATTGGCATTCCCTATAATCTATTCCTATAGCTGAGATCCATGAGAATCTGATAGTACACCATCAATAAAGTTGCCAACATGATCCTGATGAACGCTTGACTATGGACCACAAGCAACAAAATGAGAAGACAAGCAACAAAACAAGTAGGCAAGATAGTTCCAACTCCAGACTCAACTGTGTCAACAAGCATTGTCATCTGAGGAGAGATCCCAGTCCTTTGCAAGGGATGCAAATGGATTTAAAGCCCAAGGAATTGGAGGGGGGTCCTGATGTGCTGAGTGAGGGCTTTTCGATCCCACACCTTAATCTAGATAAAACAAGAGCCTAAGCTGGGGGGATTTAGTTGAGAGTCTAGACTCTTGGGACCATCATATGTAAAGTGATCAAAATGCTTGCAAAACATGGCACTAGTTATGGTACCCTATGACATCCGTCCTCTACCTAAAGAGAGGAGTGTAAGGTGTGGGGAGGTATGTGTAATCATCATTGCTTGCAAAACCTCGCACTGGTTGTGGTATCCTATGTAATCAATCCTCTGCCTAAAGACAGGACTCTAAGGTATTGGGAGGTATCTGTAATCATCGAGAAAGAAAGAAAGAAAGATGGATGTCTGCAGGAGCCCTCATGGGCCTATGAGACAAAGTACACACCAAAAAGAGCTACTACATCTCGGACTGTCAAAGAATTGGGGAGTGCACATGGCAAAACTACTTGGGAGTGCATATAGCATCTTCAAAATTATTATAGGTTAGCTATGATCTACTATAAAGATTATCAACCTGCAATTACATCAGGTTAAGACTGAGAGTCATTGGGTCTCGACTTGAAGTCTCTAATTAACGCTTTCCCACCTCTATAAAATAGTCACTCTCCTTACTTCCGCTTTCTTCACTTTAGTCAACTCTGCAATTCTTGCTTTGAGCTGAGTCAAGGTAAGCTCCTCTGAGATCTATGTCTTGGTGCCTCTCAGCTTGTTAGTTTGCTTAAGAACCTTGCTCCTTGCCATCTTATCGGTGAAAACTACCCGTGCTTGTGCCCCCTTTTGGAGGGCATAAGATATGCCTTCTGAGTCCCACTCAATCTGCAGGATTGTATCCTTGATATGATCAATCGTTTCTTTCATGCTCCCAAACCAACCCTCAGGCAACCCTCCTATGCGTATAACCCGGGTATTGACAGCCCTGGTTTCTTGTTCTTTTACCTCCTCGTAGATGTCACATTTGTTGATTTTGTTGTCCACTGTTGCTGTGAGTTCCTGTTTCATATACTTGAGCTGGGTGGTAACCATTTCTTGTACCTTAGTTGCAAGCTGTGGTGCAGACACTGCTGCATTGTGTCACTGCATTACCTCCTTGATTGCTTCATGTTTTCCATTCTTATCCATGTCAAAGACTTGGCGACACGTGACGTACTCAGATCAGTAACTGGGCATTTCAGCCCACTCCAGTCTTCAGAACAGCATCCTGGATGAAGAGCAGAGGAGTGGCTGAGAGCAGCAGCAGAAGTTCTCACAGTGAGTTCAATCCAGGGTACTGCATATCTCAGCCTGTAAGGGCAGATCTAAGTGCATACCTTGAGTGACAAGGGGAGCACAAGATTGCCAGAATGAGTAGCAAGAAAAGCTCTACCAGAAGCAGCTACTGAAGCGTAACGAAGAGGCACGTGGCAGATTTGGAAGAGATCTCTGAAGAGGGTACAGCATACAGAGTCTCAGGTGGTATCCTACCTCAGCAGTACATGCTGAACGTTAGGTAACATTTTGGGAGCCTGAGTCTGATAAGTGTTCTCTATCTATCTCTTCTTCTAAGTGCACAGTCCGGGAGTGAGATATTTGACTGTTGTTCTTTGGGCAAATATCTTCCGCATTTAGATGCCTTGTTTTCTCAGGTGCGACTGCAAGGGCATTCATCTACAAGTTGCATTAGCTCTGCTATATTTCAGACAAGCGTGGGTGAGTTTTCCAACATTTATATTGTTACAACATATAGACTGACATTTTCAAGATGGCATATTCTATAGTCAAACCTTGACTGATGGAAACCTTATGGTCTTTGACGGGATCACTGAACCACCAGTGTGGTGAACATTTTTTGTATTGCCCAAATTATATATTTATAAAGAATGTGAGCAGGCAGATGAAGTGGGTGAAGGTTACCAGCAGGCTGAAGGACGAAGAAGCGGGTGGGGGCAGGTGAAGGCAGCTTAAAGCTTCAGCAACAGCTCCTCGTAGAGCAACTCAATAAACTTTGTGTACCTAGTCTTCTCTTTCTTATCACGAGCAGACATAATTGAGCACACAAATTGGTTCATACCCTAGACAGACCAAGCCACACACCCACTCAAAAAACATACCAGTTGCCAAGATTTCCTCTACAGTCACAAGGATCAAGTAATCCACATCACTAAATCCAACAGTTAGCGACAACAAGACGCTGATGAGGTCCTCCAAAGCAAGGGGATAGTACGTGGCACAAGCACATTACCAAAAAGAGTTTTTAAAAAAACTATCCCTCTCAAATTAGACTGGTCCACTAAGACACATAACTTGTTAGATGGGCTTGATCGATGCAACTTGGAGGGAGCCTCCACTTTGCTGTCTATGCACAGCAACTGGGCTTACAAGGAGGAAAAACTGTTGAAAAGGTGTTAAAATACCTACTATTAGGCAATATACTTACAAGCATTATAAACCACTACTGGGAAGACCCTCTATGGATACGAAGAGATGTTCAAGCTGCCAATGGTATATCACAAAAAGTTACGTCAGTAACTGCAAATTCAGATCAGAACTTGATCATCCTTGCATCGTATAATCTTGTATTACGTATTATAAACAACTAATCATTAATAAAGATGCTCCCAGAAAAAAAAAGGGTTTTTTTAAAGCAAACAAAGACATTAAACACGTTTAGAAAAAGTGGATCACAATTTCTTCTCAATGAAGTGCATCAATGATATGTGATCCATTCAGAAGGAGGTTATACCAGGATAATAAATTAACCCAAAGCAAATAAATTTACACCCTACTTCAACAATTTTTGTAAATTCTTTAAGGCTGAGACAGTAGCCCGCTTAGAATTCTCCAACCTGAGATAGGTTCTCTAGATGGCGGATTTCTTTGTGGAGTAGCCCCTTCAGTAGATCTTAGTCCATTATCCCTTTGGTTGCTAGGCCAAGCCGCAGCAGTCGCACCCTCAGCCAGGCTTTGAGTAGCAGCATCTCCCCTGCTGTTTGTGTTGAAGAATGAGTAGAGGACACTGATGATTATAACCTAACCTCTCCAAGGATTGCATTACAAAACATTGAATGCTCAGGTCAAACAAAAGTTCCTGCAACTGTAAAGGAGCACAATCGATCAGGAAAAATCGAATCCAAACATGAAACCATCCAGCTTCTCTTATCAATAGATACTATCTTCTGCAGGAAATCCATTACACATGTGAGTCACGAGCAACAGGAGTTCTGCACTTCCTTTTGAGTAGTTATTCCCATAAATGTCCAGAATTAACATGTACTATGAAAAGATTACTTGGAAAAGAAAACTTTCCAACTACAAATTAGCAAGGACCCTTACATGACACTCCCATAATGACTCCGTGGGGTTTTGAACTCCCCACCTCCTGCTCGAGATCTCCTCCAGATACTGCTCTTCACGCCCTCATCCCTCCCAGACATCGTGCCCTCTTGCATCCACCTCCCCCTCGCTCCAATTTTGCCATGCCCAACTCTTCTCTCTGCCTGCACCGACCTATACCCTCACTCCTACGCCCCATTCCTCTCAGGGCAATCCCTACAGTCCCCTTATTAATCTAGTCTCCAATTTTAGAAGCGCTAGGATTCTTGGATGGGGCGTATTAATCTCTTCATGAGCATGGTCACATGCTCATTAATGAAACCTTTGGCTTCCACCCTTCCAAACGATCGGTTTCTTGGTACATACCTATTAATCTCGTATCCAATTTTAGGAGCGCTAGGCTTCTTGGATGGGGCACATTTTCATTTGGGTTTTGATGCCCCTAAGGCTGCCATTTGAGTCCTTGCTCTAGTGCTCAAGGATCTGAAGATGATGATCTTGACCGTAGGCTTTCCAAGCCTTTCTAGAGCCTTCATCAAGCACATTGACACTATTGGGCAAACTTTTGGGTTGACCAACCTACATTCTAAAGTTTAATGACCTCACTTGTGTCACAAGATACCAAAACCAACGCCACATTTGCAAGTAGTTCGATCAGTTAGGACAATAGGACTAGAAGGTCCAAGAGATGTACCAAACACATTCCAAGTCCCTACAGCACATCATGTCTCAGATGTCATGTGTACTATTGAGGTCTGAGGCATCATCATTGTCTATCTAGATATGGATTCGAGCCTCTCTCCATCCACCCAATCCATCTGATCAAATACGGGTAGCGATTTTCCTACATGAGGCCTTACAACACATAGACAAACTACTCAAGATACACAAATGAGTTCGAGATAATCCTATCTTACTAATTCATGTTGATCTAGATGAGCCAGGGATATGCAGAATACTTGCAGATAGGCAAGGTCATTTCTTAGATGCCCAATTCCCTAGGCATAGGCAAGATACATGACCTTATCAGTTACAATGGTCTAGATCGATGGCCCTAATCGGGTCAATCCACGTGCTTTCCACACAAGAGAGGCAGGGGGAAGAAAAAGGGGAAGGGCGCGTGCGGCAGGGTGGCGGGGCGGGGGGTTGACTACCTCGTGGGATCCCTTGCCTTTGCCCCACACATCACTGACTTCTCCATCTCTCCCCCACCCCACCCACCACCACCACCACCAGAAGCTAACCACACTTCTCTTAAGTATATACATCCCCCACCACACGACACACACTATGACACCATCCATAAACAACACATACCATGACATCCACTTTGATCATAGCCTATCTCTCGACTACTAAGCACGTCTTTCTACCCTACTCAAAGCTTTCGATGATATTTCATTCCTAGAACATCAAGCCACTCTGATCACCCTTTCACACAAACCACCCACAATAGTTGGTAGGACGATGAGTGTAAGGCATTACATCATCAACTCAGATTAGAGACTGGGCATGATCTTCCGAGCAACATTGAAAGAACATGTGAGTATCGTCGTCTCGCCACCGGAAGAAGCAAGCTTTCGTTCACCAGATCGAGGAGTTACTAAAGATCTTGCTTAGGAATAACTCCGAGCAAATCTCGTGGAAGTTTCTCGAGCGACAAGGCCCCTCTCCTCTGACAAACACCAAACCTTGACACTCTTATGCATAACTAGCCACCACCCAACCTCTCACAACTACCCCACCCCACCTCCTGCACATTGTTCACTACCCGTGACGTCAAACACATAGCTCTAAAGCTACATAATGGCCAAGTCAAAGGTCGACTACATACTAAATACATTGCATATGGACTAAGTACTGTGGCCTTGATCTTGTCAAAGCTTTTTAACAAAGCAATCAACACGGTTTTCGCCACAGCTGGACTCTAAACACCATGACTCCCATTCACAAGGTAAGGAAGCCTATGAGCTTGGAAAACTACAAGACCATTATGATCGGGCATGTCATGTCCATGATCTATGCCTCAGTGCTCAATACCCAAGTTAGTTTGCAAAGCTCCAAGGATTCAAAGTTCATGGATAGGCAAGCTTTGGTGCTCATCATGCAACTCTAGCTCACACCCTCACACTTCAAGGTGTCATTGAGAAGGCCAAAGAACGAAGACAAAGTATTTATTGCTACTTTGTGTATTTTGCGAGGCTTTTGATGTAGTGCCGAGAGCTCACCTCATCGGACACTTTCAAGATCTAGGGCATAGTCAAGCTGGGAGTTCTTTTGTCTAGCCAAATTTTCACAATGAGACCAATGATGTAAATTAGACTGAGCAGCATGGGATACGCCGCGCTTGCTAAGCTTGAGCAACAGTGCTTTCACTGTCACTTCTAGGATCCTTAGACCAAGCCTCTTCTCTTTGATTCTTTGGACCCCCTAGTGGACAATATGGCAGCCCATGCAAGGAGCCTTACCTATCAAAGGTGGATTGGGTCGAGAGGAGAGGCTCCAATTTCTCTTATTGGCATAGAGTCATCACTTCCACACCATATTATTTTGGCTATGTTCGGGGGCCCCCCACTCCAGCTTGCCAAGGCATTCCAAGTGATCAATCATCACATACCTCCACCGAATCAAGGATTTTGGTTGCTCGACCTTACGCCAACATAGGTTACCATGGCCAGTCTTCCCCTTAATCTGGCATTAGCAACTGAGGGGGGTCAGAGGTGGTGGTATGCCCATACACGCAAATAGTTATCGAACTTGCGAGTCCACAAGGACAAATCACCTCCCTTTCAACTTTCAATACAACCTTGAGACCCCCTCCATTCTGCTCACCTATCACGAGGCTAACCAAAGGATCTCATACGGTTACACACACAGTATCTGGTTAGCACCTAGCGAGCCTTCCTGTGAAGCTTAGCTTCTACACACGGATCCACCTCCCCCACTCTTTGAGGATTTCAATCAAGCAGTTCCATGTTTGGTCACACCAATTACACATTGAGGTTGCATGGGCTAAGGGCATCCTAGAGAGGGCCACATATGCACTCTGTCATCTACATGAGATTGTGTCAAAGGCACAATTTGTTTTCACATGCCCTATGTACTATGAGATCAAGGTCATCACCACTGTCTCTTCAAACATAAATGTGGACCCCTCTCCGGCCTTTTGGTTAACCTGGATTGAAGACGTTTGGCGATCTTCATTTATGAGGTCGTACGACATAGAGACCAGCTGCTCAGGACAAATAGACAATATGGGGGGACTCAGTCTCACTCCACATAGAGCATGATCCTCGAGTTTTCTCAATCAGATAGCACGGACAAACAATCCCCAGCAAGACGATGTAACCGAGGCCATAAACGAGACAAGACAAACCCATTAGCATCTTCATTCATAGATGACGTTCGGGGATCTTCCCTCGATGTTCATCAGACTAGCGGCGCAATCGACGAGGATTGGCAATTGTTGGCAATTGTCCCACAAAGAGCCACGGCTAGGAGACCACACGCAGGTTGACCACTAGCACTCTATCCCAAGTCTCATGCTACCGCAGCACGGATACTACCAGAGCCTCTCTCTACTTAGACCCACTTATCCATTTTCAGCCGCCTGATCGACTTGGTTCCCCAGAAACCATACAAAGGACCACCACAATGATACCATGCTGTAGGTTTTTTTCATCCTCTCCATCAGTTTAGATGCTTAGTATTAGTGTTAGTGTTAGTGTTAGTGTTAGTGTTTGTATTTGCCTTGGGTGCAGATGCTCACTTAGTGGCTCCACCCATACAACTTATTGTATTTGGTTTTTCAGTGCCATAGACCCTTTAGTATTTCAAAGACTTTAGTAAACTCTCTCTCTCTCTCTCTCTCTCTCTCTCTCTCTCTCTCTCTCTCTCTCTCTCTCTCTCTCTCTGCACATTGTGTGAGCGTCATGAGATGGAGTCAGAGGAGCACTTCCTCTTCTGTTGCCAAGTCTACTATGAGATTCATGGACGGTACCATTGCCTTTTCAGAGACGGATTCGAGGGCCTCTCCAAACGCCCCCTATACCCAGATCAGAGATGCTTGGCAGCTTTTATTTACGAGGCAATCCGACATAGAGATCATCTCATCAGATCGAGAAAGACAGGAGCAAGGGACCGTGCCCGGCCCATCCTAGATTAGGATCACAGACTTCTTCCAAGCAGAGCAGGTTGCTATCCTAGCCATTGTTAGTAGGAGAGGGAGAGACCCTAAGACCGAGACACGGCACACTCGACAGAGGACAGACACATAGATCACACTCACTGACATCTCCATTTTCATACCTGGGGTACAACCGACCGGGGTTATAGTGGCGCTCGTCAAACGTCAGGTAGCGGCCATCAACCATGATGTATGCCACAGTTTCCCACAAGCTTGGAGCACCACCACTATTGTACCGATACACAAAGCATGAGACCCCATGGATACTGGGAACTACCGCACCTTCATGATTGGCCACACACTGGCAGTGAATGATGAGGAAGGAAATGACGAGGGCATGGAATTCTTCATTTTAAAATGTAGCCATGCAAAGCAAACAACTGGGAAAGTGCTTACAGGATAAGTGGGACACTAAGTGTGGTAATGTTACTAGATGGTACTATGAACAATTCAGTGACCATCAACATTGCTCCGATATTGTTTTCTCGAAAACAAGCCAGTTGCCATTATCTTTTCTCATCTTGTTAGATCCATAAAATTTGACATGGAATTGGTGGATCCCAAAAGTAACATATACTACCTAGCAAGTGCACGAATCGATCTACACTACATTAGCCTACGAGGCCTAAATTTGAGGCAAATGTGACCTGTGAACTCCAAAACATTTCATCAACCTTTTTAGTAACAACCAATCCAAACCTTTTTTTTTGGGATGGTTCACAGGTTTGTGCAAAATACTGTCAAAAGATGATCTGTTGCCCAATCCAATCCATCCCCTTCCCTTAATCTCTCCTCATTCCCAATTTCCTCGCGCTCTAGCTCCCAGAATGTAGGATTGCCTCCCCATGGCGCTTCATACAGACCATTCTCGACTGCGCTTTCCTCTGCCCCCCGACCACGGTACCCTCCCTTCACCCCTTGCATTTTAGCTCGCATCTGTTTGCGTAGGCATTTCCTGGCATAACCGAAATCCGTGACCGACCCAAGTAAATTGGCGCTCACATCTCATTTTCCTCGCACTGCCTGGCATGAATAAATCCGTGATCAGCGATTGTACGTAGAAAGCAAGTTGGGTTAGTGCGATCGTACGCAGAAAAATTGTGCGTAGCGCAGCTTGAGGAATTGGACGTAGGAAGTAGCTTTGGTTAGTGCGATCGTATGCACAATTGTGCGTAGCGCAGCTTTAGGAATAGATGTGCATCGTCATCCACGCCCTCCGCAGGCATGGCACCAGAAGTAGCCCACAGCGTTCAGGTTATGTCAACAATGAATTGTGGATGGAAACTTGAAAATGTTTTAGTATCCATTGTTCTTGTTCCGTAGCTATAAGTGTTTCTTGAATTGTGTTGCATCATGCTTGCAAAATCCTTGAATGCTATGCAATTCTCAAGACCCCTCCACCTTTGCACAACCCCATGTCTTGGTTCTATCCACTTCACCAAACTTGATCCCCCAAAATACTCTTTTGGATGGTCCTTTATGCTTGGAACTAGTAGATGTAGTAGTACTTAGACAGAAAAGCTTCGCGCCCACTTCGGGAGTGAAAGGAATTTGTTAAAAATTGCACTACATCACCTGCCTACTTCAATACCACACCATCAGTCTTTAGCTGCTCATGTATAAGGGCCCTTTTAATCACTACACATACACCATCATTTTCTTCTTTGCCATGTCTTGATCCAAAGAAGTTCCAAGTCATCTCAACACTGGTCAGTGCGTATATCATGACAAGAGAAATCACTATTTTGTGATTATTAGAACATTATTACGACGGTGCGCCAATTTGAGGTACGACATGTGTTTCTATTTATGATGGATACCGAGCGATATTGGTATGGCGGTGTATCATTTGAGTAGAAAGGGCCCATCAAGCTAGAGCCACAACTTCAGACAACACCAAATTTGGACATGTAACACTTATTTTATTAATAAAGGAGTGCAACCACGTGTCTAGGTCCCAAGGGCAATAGGAAAGGGAAGGGTGCATTAGAGTGTATTGAATGGCATGTGCATGGGTCATAGGCTACGAGTAGGTCATGGACCTTGAATGATCTCAAGGGACATTAATGAAGGGGTTCATTGTGATCATACGAAGCATTCTCTCTACCACCTTGCATGCATTCGCCATCTCTCTCTCACCTTCTCTCACACTGCATGTAGGTCAATCAAAAACAAGTACTCTCACAATGGCGCTCTCCCACTATTGGAGGGCCCAATCAGGTCAAAATTTTGCATGCATTGCACCCATTTGCATTCTTGTAAGTTTGGTTCTTCACATTTGGTATCAAAGAAATGATATTCCACTTGTAGGATGGAAACAAGAGGCGAAACCTATCTTGCCAGAGATCGCAAGCAGTGCGGACAGCAAGAGGCGGGAGAAGGCTGCATACAACAAGCGCATGGATAGAGAGCGAAAGCAGCAAACGTGGACAAGGAGGCCAAATTCCGGCGCATCACCGATACAATCCTGCCTAGAAATGTGTTGAAATCCAGCACACTACGGATTTCAAAAATCTGTTCAGATACAACCAGGAATTTGTTCAAATGTGTGGGTGAGAGGGAAAGGAAAATCCGGCTATTAAAGAGTGAGCTTTGCCAAGGAAGTTCTTCTTCCTGGAATTTCTGAGTTCTCTTGGGAAGGAGTTTCAGATAAATTTGTGGTTTTTGGACAAGGAACGGGGTGTCCTAATGGGGGACTCCCCCGTCTGAATGCACCCTTAAGACCCTCAAACCATGAAGAAAAGGGGACAACCCCTATAACGGTCTTCCAATTCACTCAAATTTGGCAGCCCAAAGTGAGTGCACCAGCTTACAGCAAAAAGACAACCTTATAGAGGGTCTGGACTACCCAGACGATCTTCTGACTGTATCCTAGATCATGTAATAGCCTAAATAGCTAGGCTTGTGGCACTGTGTCAAGGACTCTGTAAAAATCCACAAAGTAAAAGACCCTCTGCTTCCATGCATTGGCCTCCTCGAACCTCTCAACATGAAAATGTGGTCCATCGTAGCATGGTCTGCTCGAAAGCTTGACTGCCCAACAACTCTAAAATCCCTTACTTAAGTGTGAAGTGTTGATGCATAGATCTTGGAAATGGCACGCCAATCATAGTGGCCCTATAGTTCTTTGGACTCATGGGATCCCATGTCTTATGGATCAAGCCAATAGTGTTTAGGATCCAAGTGTGAGGCAAACAGGTGCAAACTGCTTCATTAAGATCGAGGCTAGGGTGCTAAGTCCATGTGCAATGTACTTAGTGAGTGTACTTAGTGCATAGCCACTCATGATCTTTAGGTTGGCCATGGTGTAGCTTGAGGGTTGTGTATTTGATATCACCAGTTATGAAGAGTAAACAAGACATAGGAAGAGGTAGCTAGGGAAGGTCTCGTGTCAACGGATGAGGGATGTCATAGACGGTGCGTAAATTAGTGCGCCAAATATGAGGGGAAATGGGAACCTCCGCTCAAGAAACTTCCAACCAAAAGACCTTGGAGTTGCAACTAAACAGATTTGATAATTCCTCCTCATTCTGGCAGATGAAGGTAAAGGTCACAAAGATAGTAGCAACTGTAAGAGTGGAAGGAGTGAGGGGAATCCCACGGACTCTAATATTTAGAGCCTTACTAGCTCTCCGTTGCTGCTCAAGTAAGGGGGCTGAAACAGTTGCCTTTGCAAGCTCCCGTTTCATGATATCCACCTAATTGGAGGCTTGTCGATAGTAGACTACGTTGTGGCAATCTGCTCTTCTAAAGTTGGGCTGCTCCCACGGGTCAAATCTGCTTGGTGTTGGAGGTGTGTTACCTCTTTCCAAGGATCAGTGGGCTCGGCCTAGATCATGAAGAAGTCATGAAGGAGGGTATCGATCTCTCGCTGCTTGTGAACCTCTTGAGCATGCATGTGGTGCATTTCCGTAAAGGGCATTTGTAAGAGATCTAGGGAGGCCAAGGGTTGTTGTGTGGTGGGTATGCATACAAGATGAACTGGAGGGAAAAGGAAAGCTTGAGAAAATACAATCAAGAAGTTTGGCGCAATTTAAGGTTTCATCAAGGCAGGACCCATCCTGAATATTGAACTTGCATAACGAAACTCACCTATATGAAAATGAGAGAAGAATCAACTCTATTGCATGAGGTTTAGTCAGAACACCCAGGGTGAAGAAATTTCCATAAAGCTACAGGAAAACCCAGAAAAACAGATGGCATTGAGAGCATGAAGTCAAGCAAAGAATTAGGGGCAAGCTCAGCAAGTTCCTAAAGGGTGAAATTGCATGACCACTATCCATCTATTAAATTCCATTCCAAAATGTGGAGCACTGACTCGGTATGAAACCATCTTTGGAAGACCAAGTCACGACTCACAAACCCCTGGAAAACAGGTGGCCATGAAGTCAAGAGTTCTGAGCCAGCTCACCTTGCACCCCGTGGCGGTTTATTTATGTGCTCCACAACTCTTTGCCGAGCAGCTTCAAGGCATTCTACATATCCACCCAGAACTATGAGAACTTCAGGAACAAGAATAAGAAGCCCTCTTCGAACATTGACATGGTGGACAGCAATCTGAAAAAGTCAAGAGGCACTGAGTTTCATATATCTGGATACAAGGAACTGCAAACAAGCATCTACAATTTCTCCAGATGGGGACCAAACAGTCACAATAAAGCAAGCCTAGAAACACACAGAACGTGGCAGAACATGGGATACCACCATTGCAGGCATATTTCACACTGATCAAAGCAATGTTGAGTCCTAGAAAGATCATCTACCATCTCTCCAGAGGGTACGAAACAGTCACAATAAAGCAAGCCTAGAGAACACACAGAACGTGGCAGAACATGGGTTACCACCATTGCAGACATAATTCACACCGATCAAAGCAAGGTTGAGTCCTAAAAAGGCAACATAATCTGCATTTTTATCTTATGCTTACAAGCAAAGACAGAAGGGTCTCTTTCCACGCTACACCTGTTTTGAAATTCTAAAATACTAAAATGAGGGTGAGAGTGATCGCATTTCCATTAGCTCAACCACTGTAAAACTTACTGAAATTTATGACTGAAGACTTTGTGTACGATGGATCTTTCCTCACCTTATTATGTGCTCAAGAAGGCCCTCAAGACTACATGTGCTAATAAAACTTGAGCTCAATATATCAATAGCAAGAAGGTGTATATGCACACCATCTCTCAAAGAGAGATCTTATCTTCTCATGTGTCTATGATCACAATTACTCTATACAATAGATATTGCAATATTTGTTTTAAAATATATGGGGAAAAAAACATGGGACTATGATATTCAAAAATTTTGGACTTGTAGTTAGTCCAGTTCTAGAATTGGACTTTTGACAAGTCCAAAAATTATGAATACAATGTTGGCTTCTTTTCTTCATCCTGTTCCTGAGTGGCCTGCCCATCCTGCTGCTCCTGCACCTGGTCCTCATTCTGCTTCTTCTCTTCTTCCCGTGCCTCACCTTCCTATTCATCCTGGTGCTCCATGTCATGCTCCTTCTGTTCACCTTGTTCCTCCTGCCCGCCTGCCAAGGATGTTTTTACCGAAGTTATGCTTGGGAGACTGACCACAAACCTCTGGTGAGCATGATGTAATTTGGGTGATCAGGGATCGATTCACCAAATTGTCATGGTATATTCCTACAAGAGAAAATATCTCAGCCACTCAGCTTGCTCACCTATTCATGAAATAGTTGTTTAGCATGTATGACTTACCAACTGAAATAGTTAGTGACGGAGATGCTAAGTTTACTTGGCATTTCTAGGGAGCTGTGTTCACAAAATTGGGCACTCAGCTCGCATGAGTTCGGATGATCATCCTAAATCGGATGGACAGACTAAGAGTGTCAAACAGACTCTGGAAGATATGCTGAAAGCTTATGTCTCCCAGAGGTAGGTTGATTGGGAAGAGTATCTATCTTTATTGGAGTTTATTTACAACAGTGTGTCAAGCTTGGCATTGCTGCTGATTGGTTGCACAACACCAAGATATGTTGCAGTTTAAAAGGGAAAGCATAAAAGTGCTCAAGATAGAGCATAGTTTTATGCTAATCAGAAGCACTCACTATGAGTCCTCTTAAAGGGCCAATGGGTTTACTGGAAGATCCCTAACGATTCTCAAGTAATGCAAATATCTTCACACTTTTGTGGTTCTTTCTTGATCCCTTAAAAGAACAATGCCATGGCGTTCGGGTACACCCAGTCCATCATGCTAGTAGACTGAAAGAGAAGTTGGATGCTAGAGATAATTTAATCTCTGAGGTGAAACCTGTACTACACATGGATCTAACCACTTATGTGTGCCATGAACCGCGGAATCAAAGGGGACCGATACAGTGTTTACAGAAAACCTATAAACTATATACGACGAATCTGCAACATTCTCAATTTTGCCTGTAAAAATCATTTTCTCAATTTTCATTTAGCAATTCAATTATATTTTCAGCTAAAAAATATGCAAGTTCTCAAGAAATACCTTAAAATTTTTGAAACCCCAAGTTTTGCGATCCATTGAGAAAGCGCTCCACCGACTCTCTTCGGACTCTACATTGATGAGAAAACTAGTGTAAAACCGGTGGCAAGCCACGTGATCTAAGAGTGCAACTCCATGATCAAGGTGAAGCTCATGAGACCGTCTAGGAGGCGAGGGAGCACCACTAGCTGACTTGATGATGTCACCTTCGGCAGAGGGACTACAGAGACATCTAGATGCCCTAGAGGTGTTCTGCAGAGAGAGAGACCTGATGGTTAACCTTGGGAAGACCAAGGTCATGATCTTCAACACCTCTTACGCGGTGCTTCACCGACATAGCTTTACATACCAAAGTCAGCCAGCGGAGACATCTAGATGCCCTAGAGGTGTTCTGCAAAGAGAGAGACTTGATGGTTAACCTTGGGAAGACCAAGGTCATGATCTTCAACACCTCTTACGCAATGCTTCACCAACATAGCTTTACATACCAGAGTCAGCCAACGGAGATTGTGCAGTCCTACACATATTTGCGTGCAGTTTTCACAGGGCCAGTTTTCACGATGACCCACGCAGCCAGAGCACAACTCACACGAGGGCAGAGTGCTTTGGCCCGACTAGAGCGACAATGCTTCTAGGCGCACTTCCAAGATCCACCAACGAAGTGTTGGCTTTTCAACACTCTAGTGAGGCCGACTGCCATGTATGTGGCACCTTTTTGGGGGTGTGATCTTTTAGTAGCAGAATGGAGGAGATTTGAGCGGCTACACGTGATTATGGGCTCTAGGATGATTTGGAGTAAGCCCTCGGTCCCCCATCAGATAGTACACACAGAGTTTGCCATGACCCCTCTCCAAGTTGATGCCATTTTTCAGATAGTGACATTCCTCCACAGAGTTTGGGACCTACCTCACGAGAGACTTCCGAGGCTGGCACTAGAGTCTTCCATACGACTAGCAGAGAGTGGGGCAAGTACAGCATGGTATGCATGCATCACCGCATGGTTTGCCAGTCACGGCATTCAGATGGATCGGTTTCCCCCATTTCAGTATAGCATGGATGCACTGCCCGAGCTGATCCCACGGGGTGAGATTAACTGCATCATACAGTTAGATCTCCTCTAGCTCCACACATCTCGCACTTGGGGGGGACCAAGAGTTCCCCACCAAGACCCAGCTCTACTATGACCTTTTTCTGAGAGTATCGGAGGATGGGCTCATCATCAGACCTCAGTATCTCGAGGACAGAGGAGTCTCACACGCGCTAAGGATTGCCATCGGACAAATGCGAGTATCGTCCCATCAGTTGAGGATTGAGGCAAGGAGAGCTGCAGGCATACCTAGAGAGCAGTGGACTTGCAGATTGTGCACGATGGGGGTGGTCAAGACAAGGGAGCACTTCCTATGTGTCTAACTAGCCTACTCTGAGATCGGAGGACGCTACCACTACCTTTTTCAAGAGGGGCACCGCTTTGGCCCACTCTTACGACTAATCCACTTCCAGGACCAGGTCTGTATTAGGGCTCTATCTGATGGAGATGTGACGACACAGAGAGACGCTACTACGACATATCAGAGAGCAATAGGATGGGACCACCGCACCACAGGGTACTGAGGTAGACCGAGAGCGCAGAGACAAATCACGAATTTCTATGCATTTGACTCAGCTCCAGGGCACTCTAGGGTAAAGGAGGAGGAGCTAGCCAACATGAGAGATATATGGATCGATGGAGAGAGCCGACACAGCACTGTTGGACGAGGGACACAGAGACCATACACGATGTGACAGGCAACCAGAGCACACACGATCGAGGTTCGACCTATTTCAACTCTCCCCACGGGAGATTGACCGAGGCGAGGCGTCATCCTTGACATAGCCGATCAGATCCAAAGATCGAGGAGACAACGCCCTCCACCACCACAAGAGACAACCCGACAGATGCAGATACGTGAGCTCTTTGCATCTCATCAGAGAGCCACCATGGAACCTAGATACATGGAGCCGGTTCATGCACTTGGGACTCTAGCTCTGAGGACTTGATATTTTCATGCCACCCTCATGCTATTTTGCTACTTTTTTGCTATTTTGTACTAGTATAGCATTTTAGTACTCAGCAAGGGCCTTAGTGAGCCCTTTGCCCCGGCCCACAGTGGTCTGTATGAGTTACTTGATTCCGTACCTTGTCCCATAGGCCCACGAGGCCTCCTGTAGACGTTAATCGCAGCTCCCCTCGCAGCTCACCCCTCCCCCCCCTCGCAGCTCACCCCTCCCCCCCCTCGCAGCCCCTCACCCCCCCCTCGCAGCTCCCCTCTCCCCCTCGCAGCCCCTCGCAGCTCACTCTCTCTCACCCGCTCAGCCTCAGCCCGCCAACTCACCCGCTCCCCTCCCTCCCTCACCCGCTCAGGCTCAGCCCGCCACTCACCCGCTCAGCCCCTTTCCCCCCGCCTCAGCCTCTCTCGCAGCAACAGCTCCCTCCTGCTCAGTCGCAACAGCTCCCTCCTGCTCAGCCCCGCCAACCCTCCCTGCGCAAGCTGCTCCTCTCTCGCCTCCTGCCTGCCTGTTGCTCCTGCTCAGCCCCGCAACCTCTCTGTGCAAGCCAGCAGCTCAGCTCCCTGTTGCTCCTGCTCAGCCCCGCAACCTCCCTGTGCAAGCCAGCAGCTCTCCCTGCCGCCTGCGGAAGCCTCTGTGGAAGGGAAGGGGGTTTAAGGAAAGTCTTAAACTTCCCCCCCCCCCCCCCGGTGCGAATAGACTTACAGCAAGTGTCCTTAAAGTGCAGGAAAAACAGAAAAGGGGCAGTTTTTGAGGGCAAAAGGAGGCAGTTTTGACAGTTTTGAAAGCAGAGAATTTAGCAGCTCCACCATGGCCCTTAGAGGCAGTTTTGAGGAGAGAATTCAGCACTTCCAGGAGTAAGGAGATGCCACAAACAAGGAGCTCCACCATGGCCCTCCAAGGAGCAAAAGTAGAGAAAGATAAAAGCATAGGCAGCAGTACAAGAGCCGAAGAGGCAAGTTCTTCTTTACCCTTAACATCTCCTTCCCCACCACCTCCAACGACCTCCCTTGCCTCCACCCCAACCCTTTCTTACCCATCTACTTTACTCAATCCTCCTGTGGCTCCGACCCCATCTCCTTTACTTCCATCTCCCCCATCACTTCCGGTTACCTCCCTTGCCTCAATCCCAACCCTTTCCTACCCACCTCCTCTACTCAATCCTCCTCCTCTCCCTCCTTCAGTCTCACCTCCTCCTCTTGCTCCCGTTCATTCCTCCCTAGCCCTTTCCCTTGCTTATTCCTCCCCTCTCCTAGTCCCTACCCATCCTCTTCCTTCCTCTTCCTCCCCTCCCCTAGTCCCTATCCATCCTCTTCCTTCCTCTTCCTCCCCTTCCCTATTCCCTACCCAGCCTCCTCCCTCCTCTTCTTCCCCTCCCCTAGTCCCTACCCAGCTTCTTCCCACCTCTCCCCACCGACCCTCCCTTTCAGCCCCTTCCTCCCCTAGTGCAGGCTCTTCTTCGGTCCCTGACTCCCTACTTCCTTCTACCGGATCTCTCTCTTCAGGACCTCCATTTTCTGCACCCCTCCTTTACTCACCTTCTTACCCTCTTACCCCCTCATCCTTGTACCCCCTCTCCCCTTCACCCTCCACAGCGGAAGCAGTCCTGGCAGATAATCTGCGATTGAGAGATTTAGTTATGCAGTGCATGGAGACTTGCAGACTTCAGGGCGTTGCGATTCAGTCTCTCACAGCACAGATACACACACTGACTGATCAGCTATCGACAGTTGAGAGTCATAGATCTGATCAGGACTCCCATATTCGCCAGCTTCATACCAGAGATATTGATCGGGATATCCAGTTACGGACACATGCTGAGCGCATAGTGCAGCTGGAGACACGCATTCAGGAGCATGTTGTGGCATGCGATGATCGCCTCCAGCAGCTGCATGTAGCTCCTCCAGCTAGTGCAGCAGTTGAGGAGAGGTTGGCCACACTACAGACAGAGGTACAGAAGACCTCAGAGTGGGTGGACGTTGTGCGTAGAGCCCCACAGGCCCAGCAGACCACAGTCTCTGAGACTATTGCCGAGAGTCAGCGGCGAGCTCAGAAGGCCCTCAACATCCGCATCCGCGGAGTTGAGCGATCAGATACGAGATCAGCCATGGATCAGGCGACAGATTTCATATCTGGGACACTCGGAGTTCAGGATCATGGCATAGTAGCTGCATATCGAGTGGGCCGGGATCCAGCACGGCACCAGCCACTTATCATCAGATTCAGAGATGCTGAGGCCCGTCTCGCAGCATTACGAAGGAGATCCAGATTGAGGGACCATCCACAGATTCACATGGATGAGGAACTTACAGCTCTTCAGTGGGAGGAGCATAGACGTCTCATTGCACAGAGGGATGTTGCCCGTCGTGAGGGCAAGTGGGCCGTGATCAGAGAGGGCAGACTTTTGATAGGAGCTATGCGATCTAGACCGGCTGGAGCCCACAGTTGACGACACGAGGCCTATGGGACACGTAGTCTGCCAGATAGCTTGAGTTTCGCAGTTTGGAACTGTAATGGTTCCCTCACAGCTCAGCCTGGCAACTTACGAGAGGCCTTTTTTGATCAGGACATCGTCTTCTTTACAGAGACCCATGAGAGCCCAGAGAGAGGCTTGCCGCAGGTGACAGGGTATGCCTGGGAGTCTGTCTTTCGACAGCAGACTAGACGATCAGGAGGAGTCAGAGGATCTGGCGGTGTGGCAGTTCTTTATAGAGAGCATCTCAGATCGATACTCACAGTCATGAGCAGAGACCATCGGGCCAGATATCTTTGGGTACGGATCAGGAGACCCCCCCTGAGAGACTTGTTTATTGCAGTATGCTACTTTCCCCCGAGACAGTCTCGTTATGCCTCAGATGGACCAGGACAGTCACCTTTTGAGGATTTGTCAGCCGATGTATTGGAGTACTCACGCCGCGGAGAGGTCATCCTTTTAGGAGACTTCAACGCGAGGACATCAGACAGACAGGCAGAGATTTTGGACTTTGCTGAGGATCCAGTCTTAGTTCCAGCTGCCCCAGATGAGAGTTTTCCACGCTTATCTTCAGATAGAGGGGTAGAGGTGACAGATCAGGGACATCGCCTATTGGAGCTTCTCTCATCGCACGGCATGGTCATTTATAATGGACTTCGACAGTGGCCGCATTCATCCACAGCCACATGTTTTCCCTTCGCGGGTGGTGGCACGAGCGTCATTGATTACGTCTTGGGTCCCCCGACTTTAATCCCTTTTGTACATAACCTCACAGTCGACCCTTTTATGCCTTCAGCCGATCATGCACGTCTGCACTTTATTCTTACCCAGATTCCTCATGCCCCCCCTTCTAGACATCATGAGCGTCAGCCATACTATGAGGTTCATTTTGACCACCAGTTTGATGATATTTATAGCCAGCACCTGAGTGGTCTTCTCCGTCCGCACCTTCTCGATGCCCTACCCTCCACACAGGATCGGTGGGACCTTGTACATACCTCCATCATCTCAGCAGCCCACAAGTCCTTCCCCGTCACTTGCCACACATCCAGTCCTCCACCAGTCGGTCTTGTGCCTTGTAATGGATGGTATGATGAGGAGTGTAAAGAACTCCGCAGGAAGCTTCGCCTTGAGACACAGGAGAAGTCTCCCCTCCTCATTGAGACCAAGAAGAGTTACAAGCGTTTGGTGCGACAGAGCTAAGGACCATGATGGATTGCAAGCGGAGTATGTAATCCATGGGATTGATGCCTTAGCTACAGTCCTCTCCCGTCTTTTTAACGAGTCCATTTGTACAGGTCTTCCACCTAGTTGGCTAGAAAATACCATAGTACCCATACACAAGTCGGGGGATCCTTTGGAGGCGTCGAACTACAGGACCATTATGATTGGCCATGTCATGGCCAAGATTTATGCGACCATTCTAGAAGGACATATAAATGACCATGCCGAGGCGACAGGCATGAGAGCTAGAGGGCAGGCAGGATTTCGTGCAGAGCACTCGACTCTAGATCATATCTTCACACTCAGGGCTTTGATTGAGGAGGCGAAGTCACGTAAGCAACGGCTCTATTGTTGCTTCGTGGACTTCAGAAAGGCATTTGACACTGTGCCGCGTTTCAGACTCTTCCAGCGACTCCGTGACTTGGGATTCAATGGGGAGATTCAATGGGCGATCATGGCCTTGTATGAGAGAGTCACAGGTAGAGTCAGGACACGGGCGGGGCTGTCGGGGGAAGTACGCAGTACGATAGGGGTGAAGCAGGGGTGTCCTTTGTCTCCGACACTCTTTGGTCTCTATATCAATGAGTTAGAGATGTACATACAGACGATGGGTGGTACAGGTTCTTTACTGGCAGGATCTACGATACCGATTCTCCTCTATGCAGATGACGTGGTTCTTATTTCTTCCTCCCAGCAGGGTTTACAGGCACATCTCCATGCACTCCACAGCTTTTGTCAGGACAGAGGGTTGTCTGTAAACCTTGGGAAGACCAAAGTCATGGTCTTCAACACGTCATACCAGGTTTATAGGAGAGGCGAGTTCTCTTTCACATTTGATGGGCAGGAGGTGGAGCTAGTCAGGGAGTATACATATTTGGGTGCCACATTTAGAGGTCCAGTCTTCACCATGACGCATGCAGCACGAGATAGGATCAGTAGAGGGTATGCCGCCTTGGCTCTTCTCGAGAGGCAGTGTGCACAGTCACATTTTCAGCATCCCGACACGAAGTCCTTACTTTTCGATACGCTGGTGAGACCTGCAGTCATGTATGCTAGCCCCTTTTGGGCAGGAGATCTCAGGGTTGCAGATTGGAGACGAGTAGAGAGGTTACAGATCATCATGTTCTCCAGATTGATCAGAGCGAAGCCCACGGTACCGCATCAGATTACGTTCGCAGAGTTCGGAGCTACACCCCTAGCGCTAGATGCAGCATTTCAGTCAGTTACGTACTTGCATAGGATCAGGGCGCTCGGAGACTCAGCAGCAGGCAGAGCACGATTACCGTGGCTAGCACTGACATCCTCGCAGATGTTAGCGGAGAGAGGTCATACTTTTTGTTGGTACCACACACTCTCCACATGGCTCACCTCGCTGGGCTTGGATATGGATAGGCTGCCACCATTTCGATACAGCATAGATGCCCCTCGCCTCCCTCTCACTCGACATGAGCTCAGTCAGGTTATCAGGGCAGATTTGTTGCAGCTATACACGTTTCGCACTTGGGTTCATCCCACGGAGCTTCCTACGAAGATGGCCACATATCGTGACCATTTTCTCAGGATTTCAGAGGATGGCTTCATCATATCCCCCGGATATATCGGCGTTCATATGTCGCACTCACTCAGGATTGCCTTGGGCCAGCTCAGGGTATCTTCCCACAGATTAGACGTTGAGGCCGGCAGGATGCGTCGTACAGCTACCGGACATAGACCCAGGCGAGAGACTAGGATATGCCCTTGTTGCACTATGGGGGAGGTGGAGACTGAGGAGCACTTTGTTTGCAGATGCCCTTTATATTATGAGATCCGTGGCAGATTTCACTGTTTATTTGGGCACGGATTTGGACCTCTCTCTCGGATTATGGAGTATGAGGATCAGTATTGCTTAGCGTTGTTCATCAGGGAGATCACCAGATACAGAGAGAGATTCCTCAGAGAGCACCGTCGCATCCCTGTCAGAGACCTGGTTATTCATGAGGAGCAGGACGAGGCGCAGGACCATGAGCACAGAGATAGCCCATCTTGCCAGAGAGCACCGATGGTTCCACCCCGAGGATGTACATATGACATGATCCGGCAGCACCGCAGGATGATCTTACACAGAGGCCGTACCCGTCGCTTTATTTCTAGACGACGGAGGATGATGGCAGATTTTCGGAGGAGATTGCTCCATGGAGACTTGGCACCGCCAGCAGCCCATTTGACACTTGCCCAGATCTTCACACTCATGGCAGGAGGCATGGTCGATGGCCATGACTTCCATCATTTCTTTGGATCACAGACCCCTTAGGGAAGACGATGTTCCTCATATTCCATATTTTACATTTTGTATCTAGGCAATTTTGGTACTCTATTTCATTTCATTTTGTATCTAGGATTTTTGTAGCCATTTTTGGCATCTTAGCGGTATTACGATGAGGCCACCTAGTTGGCGCATCGTTGATGATGTATTTTCCTTTCGGATGATTTTGTGTCCCATAGGCCATGTATGGCCTTCCGTGGACCTTTAATAAAATTTCTTTCTTTCTTTCTTTCTCTCTCTCTCTCTCTCTCTGTGTGCCCCCGTGGGCTGCCCACTGTCGCGCCACCTCCCCTCCGTGGGACTCTCTACTGCCGTGCACCTCTCTACAACCACCACGTCGGCTTCTTGCAATCGCACTACCTCCTTACAACCCCCGGCATAGGGCTCCCTACTTTCATGCCATCTGCCATTTGCGGGTGTTACGCTCTAGCCGAGGTAGCATGACCTCGGAAGAATCAGTCAACATTTCCCTTAAAGGATCTATGTTTGTAATCATTTGTTTGCGCTTCATGTAAATGATCGGGAGGAAATTAATGTCAAGGTCCTAGGTGAGGGTTGATAGCACCAGACTAGGTGGATCTGAGGCTAAGGGCCTAATGCAAGGAATGTGCCTAGGGGCAAAGGATAATCATGCATCCCAAGAGAGGGGTGAAATGTTGCATTAGGAAGGCCCTCAGATGATGACATGTGGCATCTAGATCCATCTAGGGAGATGGGGCTTGTTGAAGCTAGAGAGAGAAGAGAATGTGGGATTCACGTAATGTTTTTCTGATTTGTAATTCTCTGTTAGCTCGTATGCTTCAACAAGGTTGGCTGGGAGGAAAGAAACGGTGCTACTCCCGTGATCTGCAGTAGGAATAGTTGTAGTGTATTACATTTGGTATCAGAGCTCAAGGGAAGAGACCAAGGGAAGGTACTAGGAGTGTGGAGCTGAGATCAGAGAACGTAGGCAAGGATAAGAGGCCACGCAAACAGAGATTATGAAAGACTATGACGGAACGCACTTGTGAAAGAAATTTGACAGAGATACGTATCGAGGGATTCCAAGGTTAGGAGTTAGAGAGGGGACGGAATTCGAGCTAACAGACGTGTCTGTTTGGTGGTCATCCCGCACTGCCTCCAGGAGGTTGTTAGGTGAGAAAGACGATCTGGGTGACAGAGAGTCCATGCAGGGATCGGTGATAGCGGATAGCAGGCGTGGAGCGTAGGTGTGGCGACTCGACCACTTGTGACCTCCACGCGTTGGACAGATGGGATCGACGCTAACGAGCGACGATGAATTTGGAGGGGGCTACTCGTGACGACGAACAGCATGATGGCAGCGTAATTGGAAGCGATTCGTCCACCTTTGAAATTAGTAGCTCGTGAACGAGGAGACCCTTCGACGCAGATAGCCCGTGACTGACGAAATTCAACGGAGAGAAAGATCGTCTCATTAGTGACAGAGCAAAAATGTGGGCACACTTTGCAGAGAAGATTTCGCCAATTACGGTCTGAACAAAGCGATTCTGAAGGACGGACGAAGGAAGGCAGGCTTGGTATGGGAGGCCTTCGATGTGATTCGCTGAACGTGGAGCGCTAGTCAACGAGCAGCTGGCCACGTATTCAGGACTTGGACAGCGAGGGCAAAGCTGAACGCCTTTCCCTGGATCGTGCACACAGGGGGATTGTGTAGACAGTGCGGGAGATGGTTGGTTGGATTTGCATGGAACCAAGAAGGCTGTGACGAAATCGTTGATGACCAGGGAGCTCTCTTTGACCTCTATCAGTTTCGTGTTTTTTTTTCTTGATTTGATGCTCTTCTTTCATAAACAAGATCTCGTAAGGGATTAGTCTGCATGAAGCTTTGATGCTGTAGCAGGGACAGATTATGCTTGCGATTATGCCTATGTGCTTCAGTCAGAGCTAGTTTGCAGGAGCTTCCCTAGGATAGGGAAAAGCGCTATTTGAGATATATGCCTGTGTCAAATGCCTAGTCAGTGTGCATGTGGGATTGTAGGAATTGTGTCAGAGTGCAAGTACCCTGAATTGTGTCAGTTGTAAATACAGTTTTCTAGCGGTGTTTTTAAAAAAAAAACAAAACAAAACACCCATTGAACTGAATGGAAGCAGAAGAAGGGGCTTCCAGGAGGGACCCTGGTGAGTCAGGAGTCCGGCCGACCAAGCTGGTGTCGTGCCCACTAGCTCACACTTTATCTGGCAGGATTGCATTGCTTGAGGATGCCTTGCAACAGTTATTAGCGCAACAGTTGCAGGCCAATGCAGGGCAGTCTAAACTTAGGAGAGCGATACACAGTATGTCTGCCAGACCTTCTCGAGAGGAGAAGGGAAAGGCTCCAATGCAAGTGGGTTTGCACAAGTCGGAACCCAGTATGGGTATCCGAAGAAATCTGGGTTTAAGAAGAAATGGATTAGTAGAGGGAGTGGTCAAGCCAAGCAGGCGAAACCGGCTGAAACTCCTAAACCAAGTACCACCATTGGAGTGAAGAGGAAAGTAACCCCAATGGCAGCCCGAGCTTGGTCTAAGTCTCCCTTAAACCCAGAACAAAGGGAAAACGCGAGGAGAGAAGGCTTATGTTTTGGTTGCCTTCAGCCTCATCAGTGGAAGGATTGTCCACGTAACAAAGATCGTCAAATGGCTGAGATGGTGATCTCAGAATGCGACGTGGAGATGGAGGAAAGTCCCAGAGCGGAAGAGATGCAGATTCAGCTAGCGGGATCTTCTCAGAGGTTAGTACCTTGTTTGTTATGTGTGTCTGTTGCTAAGTTAGTGACGAGTGCACCTGATAACATCCTATCTAAGCCCACAGCAACGGGGTATACGGCCTTTAATGATACGGAGTTAATTAAAATGAAAGGCCAAGTGGCCAATCATGATGTCATTGTGTTGTTTGACTCGGCGTCAACTCACAATGTGATTAACTCCAAGCTCGTGAAGAGGCTGAAATTAAAGACAAGCCCATCTGACTATGCCTATACAGTCAGAATGGCAGATGGAAGTTCAACTGAAGTATGGGACCAAAGGGTTACCCAGTTGGAGCTTCGTATTCAGGACTATGCTGAGAAGCTTGATTTTGAAATGACCAAGCTTGCTCATGCAGATATAGCCCTGGGTATGGCGTGGCATTCTAGGAAGAATCCAGCCATTGATTGGAAAAAGCACGTATATCAATTCAAGATGAATGATGTGCTTTATGTCTTGCGAGGTGAGAAAGATATACCTCAGAGACCGTTGGTTTCCGTCATGGAAATTCGAAAAGCTCAAGTAGAGTTTTTATTCCTTTGCACAGCATCAGTAGAGCCGGTTGATGATTCTTCGGCTAGCACTGATGTTGCGCAAAGTGGTGAGATGGCCAAGCTGGCTAATCTTATAACAAAGGAGTTCTCTGAATGTTTTAGGGATGAACTACCTTATGGGTTACCTCCAGAGCGTAAAGTTCAACATAAGATTGAACTGATCCCGGGGGCAGAACCTGTAAATAGACCTCCCTATAGAATGAGTTTTACTGAAGAGGTAGAGGTGCGTAGACAATTGGAAGAATACCTCAAGTTGGGGCAGATTCAACCAAGTTTCTCACCTTTTGCTTCGCCAATGATGTTAAAGAAAAAAAAGGATGATACGTTTTATCTCTGTATAGATTACAGAGCATTGAATAATATCACTGTTAAGCACAGGTATCCGATGGCTCAGATTGATGATTTGCTAGATGCATTACATGGAGCCGTGATTTTCAGCAAGATAGATCTTAAGTGTGGCTACCATCAGATCCGGATTAGAGCCGAGGACGTGCATAAAACCGCTTTCAGAAGCAGGTTTGGTCATTATGAGTTTTTGGTAATGCCCTTCGGACTTACCAATGCTCCGGCTACATTCGTCATGCTTATGAACGATTTACTACGTCCGTATATCGGAAAGTTTGTAGTACATTTTATTGACGATATTTTGATATTCAGTAAAAGTATTACTGAACATCGTGAACACTTAAGAATAGTGTTCAGTACTTTGAGGAAAGCCAGTCTTTATATAAATAGAAAGAAAACTATACTGTGTATGGTTAGGCTAGAATATTTAGGATTCATAAGTACTCCAGAGGGGGTAGAAATGGATCCGAAGAAAGTGGCTGCGATACTAACTTGGCCAATCCCTCAAAGTCTGACCGCGTTGTTGCAATCATTCTTGGGATTTGTCTAGTTTTATAGAAGGCATATCAAAGAATATTCCGAAATAGTATCGCCGTTGATTGATCTGACCTCAGATAAAGTACCTTTTATTTGGAGACAGATCAACAAGAAAGTTTTAACACCATAAAACAAGCTGTGGTCACAAGACCGGTGTTAAAAATAGTTGATCCCTAGAAACCGTTGTTCCTGGAAACCGATGCAAGCGGCATTGCGGTTGGAGCAGTTCTCCTTCAAGAGGGAAGGCCAGTAGCCTTTGAAAGCAAGAAGCTTTCTCCCTCTCAAAGAAATTGGCCAACTCATGAATTGGAGTTGTATGCTGTTATCCATGCTTTGAAAACATGGAGGCATTATTTGTATGGTTCAGAGTTTTATGTGGATGTGGATCATGATACTCTGAAACATTTTTGTAAACAGCCTGACTTGAGGGGCCGCCAAGCTAGATGGGCAGAGCTCATGCAGGAGTTTAATTTAACGATTCGGTACCGAAGAGGAAAAGATAATAAGGTTGCTGATGCGTTGTCTCGCATTATGCACAATATGAGTTTCACGGCATTAGAGAGTGCTCTAATGACCGAAATTAGAGAAACTCAAAAAGTGGACGAGTTTGTCCAGAGCTTATGGCCCAAGGCTCATGTGTTAAAACCCGGGAAAAATGAAAAGGATGACCTGGCATCCAGAAAAGGCCAAACATATGCAAGATATACCATAAGGGATGGTATGCTGAAAAGAAATGGCAAGGTTGTAGTACCTAGTTAGAATGATCTCAGGCAGAGAGTCATTCAACAGTGCCATGATAGCCCATGTGCGGGACATCCAGGAGTCGAAAAGACACATGATCTCGTGAAGCGAGATTTCTTTTGGCCAAAGTTGAAAAAGCATAGTCATGAATATGTGACAAGGTGTTTCTCGTGTCAGGTAAGTAAGGCCGAGCGGGTGAAGCCACCCAAACTTTTACAGCCCTTGGAAATACCACTGAGTAAGTGGGAGAGTATTTCCATGGACTTTATTGTAGGGCTACCTACGACCCAAGGAGGGTATGATTCTATCCTTGTGGTGGTTGATCGTCTAACCAAGATGGCTCCCTTCATTCCGACAAGAGAGTCTGTTAGTGCCCCGCAAGTGGCGGATTTGTTCATTAGACATATATTTCGTCCGCATGGATTGCCTAGATCCATAGTGTCAGACAGAGATGTCAGATTTACCGGTCATTTTTGGACAGCGGTATTTGAGACACTAAGGACTAAGTTGGGAATGAGTAGTGGGGATCATCCTGAGACGGATGGTCAGACGGAGAGAGTCAACCAGACTTAAGAGAATATGCTGAGAGCATATGTGTCATTGAGGCAACATACATGGGACAAGTGGTTGCCATTGTTGGAGTTTGCCTACAATGATAGAAAACATTCCTCTACAGGGTTCAGTCCGTTTGAGCTGAACTATGGTTATAGACCAGCCAATCCAACTATAGTTGGAGTACCTCAGAAAGTGCCTAGTGCCGCGAACTTTGTGGTTCAGATGCGGGAGATGCTAGCTGCGAGAGCTAATATCCACCAGGCTATGGATAGAGCCAAGGTGTATGCGGATGAAAACCGGTCTATAAGAGTATTTAAGGAAGGAGAAAAAGTTTTTCTCAGAGTTCCTTCGCACTCGAAGTCGTCGACTTCACGAGAGTGTGCTAAGTTATCACCTCGATACTGTGGGCCGTGGTTAATTCTAAAGAGAATAGGCAAGGTAGCCTATAAATTAGAATTGCCACAGGGGTGTAAGGTGCACCCGGTTTTTCATGTTTCGCGCTTAAAGAAATTTTTACATACAGGTTACTCACTAATCGAAGGTGTGGTTTTGTTTCAAGAGATAGAGGATAATGCGAGGCGCAAACCAACAAGAATCCTCGACCGAGGAACAATGCAAATACGAAATCGGAAGATACCCACAGTGTTGGTTGCATGGCATGGTCAGCCTCTATCCGAAGCTACCTGGGAATCCGTATACCAATTGTGGAGAGTGTTCCCAGATTTTATCCTTGCAATGGCTCATGCAAGTCAAGCACACAGACCACCATCAGTCCATCGTGCCCAATATCCTGCACACTTGGTGGAGCCCCAGGATATAAATTAAGAAAACTATTTTTATAGCCAAATGAGGGATGACCTCAAGACGGATGGGGAAGTAATCGGCAACTTGATGCTCTATATGCTGATTCTCTACTAGTTATAGCAGCAGCATCCACCAGTCGGCTGGTTGGTCAAAAAATACACCACTAGGCCAGCACAGACAGAGCAAGAAGAGACAGACGTCAAGCCCAAGTAGATCGAGGACGCTGATGTCTGAAGAGGAAAGGAATGTTACGCTCTAGCCGAGGTAGCATGACCTCAGAAGAATCAGTTGCATTTCCCTTAAAGGATCTATGTTTGTAATTATTTGTTTGCGCTTCATGTAAATGATCAGGAGGGAATTAATGTCAAGGTCCTAGGTGAGGGTTGATAGCACCAGACTAGGTGGATCTGAGGCTAAGGGCCTAATGCAAGGAATGTGCCTAGGGGCAAAGGATAATCATGCATCCCAAGAGAGGGATGAAATGTTGCATTAGGAAGGCCCTGAGATGATGACATGTGGCATCTAGATCCATCTAGGGAGATGGGGCTTGTTGAAGCTAGAGAGAGAAGAGAATGTGGGATTCACGTAATGTTTTTCTGATTTGTAATTCTCTGTTAGCTCGTATGCTTCAGCAAGGTTGGCTGGGAGGAAAGAAACGGTGCTGCTCCCGTGATCTGCAGTAGGTATAGTTGTAGTGTATTACAGCGGGACTCCCTGCAAGCCATCCGGCCACCTGGATGGCTCGCGCCACCTTGGGCGCGTGCTGCACCACCCCCACCACCTAAGGCGCAAACTACAAGGACCCGCGCAAGCTGCAAGGGCCTCTAGGCCCCCTCGTACACCATCTCCTAGCCCATGTGACTGTTTTGCCATCCCGAGGGACTGCTTCAGACCCCCCGCTCCAGCTCCATACCTCTGCTCCAACCAACTCCAGACATGCAAAAATCAAGAAAATCAAGAGAGGCAAACTCCGAATCACTTTGCCTCCGAATCAAGAAAGTGCAACCGAAGGGATTTCAACAACAAATTCACGCAATGCAATTCTGAAAAGACAAAGAAGGACAAGGAAGAGCCATCAACATATCTGAGCATCAGTGGAAATGCATACGTGTGCCACACATCTGGGTCAGTGATGGGAATAGGTGGCTTCCGCTCCGATAGAAACCCCCACCCAATGGTCGGGTCTCCTCAACGAAAAGATCTGACAATCTCATCAATCCTATGTGTGAGCAAGGCCCGCCTCTTACAATATGTCAACCATCGAAAGATCCTCTGTGCCTCAGATGACATCAGATGAACCCAAAGCCCGCTTCCGTGTGAGGTGGGTTCTCACCTCTTTGCACTCGTCTTTGAACTAAGGGTTTTGAGGCATCTTCCCAACTCGGCTCCGCATAAATCGGTTCGTGGGAGGGGATCTGGTAGCAACGTCTAGGTACCACTGAGACAAGGATGTCAGAGGCGCGGGCGAGGTCTATATCACCCAAGTAGGACCAGAAGCTTTCTGGCTAGGTGACTCATGTACACTGGGTCAAAGGCATGGTCAAAGTGGATCTTGATACATGCACGGGCGGGGGGAGCTCTCCTTGTGGCTAGCATAGTGGCAGAGATATGGAAGGCCAAGTATGAATGGTCAGCTCCGATTGAGGGGGGTTATATGGCGAAGTCATGTATCCATGAGACGAAGTCTAGTGGGCCTAGTAGGTAGTCCACTGTGCTAGACCCACCACCATGGGGGAAGAAAGTGTCTCTTCGAGATGATGGCCATCTCTAAAGATATTATAGATGATTAAGTCATGGACTGCCCCCAACTCAAGTAGATGTTGTCCATATCTTGTCACTTGTGGGGCATCTGCAGAGTGCCTCAATATCCTGGCTCAAGTGCATCTAGCTCCAAGACTATATGCACATCTCTGTCATCTGTGAAGTCGAGCAGGCCCACCTGTCTATTTCCAGTCCGTGCATTGAAATCCCCCAATTGGAGGGTGTCTCCTTGTCTGGAGAACGTCATCATGGATCGTCTCATATGGGATGTGTCCATCTGTAGTGACCTCTCGTGCATAGGAATATGTGTCTGGAGGGAAGTAGCACGCCACAATGAAGATAGGTCGAGCATCTGGAAGCTGAGCTCGTATCCACATGTGTCGTGCATGCGCCTCTCTCCTTACCACAGATACGAGTGATCTCAGGTGTGATTTGAAAAGGACAGCTACCACCACGGAGCCTCGTACTCCACTATCTCTCCTCAACTCCCTCCTATGAGCTGACTCCCATGTGTATCTTGTTATTGTGGGCAGCCCTCTCTCTAGGCTCTTGTGTGTCTCAGTGTATCTCTATCATTATGTGTCTCCAAGAAACCTCTTGGGTCAAACCATAATGCGCCATTACAATTCCATAATACTGCTATTTTCAATCCAGTGTGTACACACATCCCATGGGCTCAACACCGTCATAATTCTCCCTCTTCCTTCTCTTCCTTATCCTCCTTGTCTCCTCTCTCTGATGATCACCTTACCATCCCTACATGCAGCCCATATCCTTGCTTCTCTTGCTGCCATTACTTATACCATACCTTCCCTTCGGTGCTCCTGTTGTAGGAATGTGAGGTTGTCATCCAGGTAGATCCTGGTTCCTTTCAAAGTCGCTCTCGTGCTCGTGAGGGTCTTCCTATCCATGGTTGTCCGGAACTTCAGCACTAGTGGCTTTGTAAGTGCCTCAGGTTTGCCCACCCTCCAGGCTATCTTGCAAGTGAGATTGACTCCCCTTTTTTTGGTGAGCAATATCTTGGCATCTCCCATTGGAGTGTCTCCCATTGGCAACCCCTCACCAAGACATTTAGCGCTTTGCTGGTCCTTCTCTTTTCCTCCTCAAGTGCTTCGGAGATAAATTCTTTATTTGGGATCTTTCCATTCCAGCATCTTAGCTTCCCCTTTGCTGATTTGTTGTTTAAGCTCAGCATGTGTGCCTTGCATTGTATCTTCCATGGCTGCAATCTCCTTCCTGAGAGTGGCAGTTTCTGTTTTCAGCTCTTCCATTGCAATTTCCTTCCGGAATCGCTTTCATGTCCTTTCTTTGTTGCACTTCAATCTCTAGAGCATGCACCTTGTCCTGGAGCTTGTTTTTTTCACATATCCATTCAGCCTTTTCTTTCTCCCATTCCTCTTTTTTGCCCTTTTCTTTTCTCCACTCCTCTTGAATTTTCCCTCCATGTTTTTTCATTCATCTAGTGTCTTGTTTACCCACCATGACACCACTACAGATTGATGTCATCTTCCAAACAGTGACATTCATTCATAGAGTATGGGACTTACCCCACTGGAGACTACCAAGGCTGGCCCTGGAGTCATCCAGACGACTAGTTGAGAGCGGGCCGGACACATGGTATGAACGTATATCCACATGGTTTGCCAAACACGAGATTCAGATGGACAGGCTTCCTCCCTTTCAGTACAATATTGATGCACCCCCTTTGTCGATCCCACGCGATGAGATCAACCATATCATACCGTTAGATCTCCTCCAACTCCACACATCACGGACTTGGGGGGCAGATCAAGAGCTCCCCACCAAGACCCAATTCTACCGTGACTACTTCCCGAGAGTCTCGAACAAGGGATTCATCATCACACCCCAATTCTCGAGGATAGAGGAGTTTCACATGCACTAAGGATCGCCATTGGATAGATGCGGGTTTCATCCCATCAGCTGAGGATTGAGACAAGGAGAGTAACACGTATATCAAGAGAGCAGTGGATCTACATGCTATGCACACTGGGAGTGATTGAGACAAAGTAGCATTTTCTTTATGCATGCCCAGCCTACTATGAGATCCGAGGACGATACCACTGTGTCTATCAGGATGGGAATGGCTTCGACCCAATATCACGATTGACCCACTTTCATGATCAGGTCTGCATTGGGCTCTATCTGCTTGAGATGCGTTGACACAGGGAGACCCTGCTACGACAGATCAGAAAGTGTCACAGATTTTAATACATTTGAGTCAGCTCCAAGACACAGTAGGGTGGAGTAGGAGGAGCTAGCTGATATGCGAGCAGTTTGGATTACCGAGAGAGGGATGCAAAGGCCACCCACAACATAGAGAGCGACCAAAGCACACTCTATCCAAGTCCGACCTATCACATCTTTCCTCAGAGGAGACCGCCTGAGACGAGGAGTCACTTTGAACATAGCTCAGCGAGTTCAGAGATAGAGGAGACCGCCACCACAACATGAGATAGCCCGACAAACGTAGATCCAAGACATTTTCACTGCTCATAGACGAGCCACCATAATGCCGGGTTTCGGTTTCTGAGTTCCAACTCCAGCTCTCAGCCTATTTCAGATAGCATATGATATGTTTTGTACTTGATTTGCTTGAGCTATTGAGCTCTTTATTTTAGCATAGTACTCAACAAGGGTCTTAGTGTGTCTTTTGCTCCAACCCATTGTGGCTTGTATGAGTTTTTCCTTTTGGTGTACTTTGCTCTTTGTCCCAAAGGCCTGCAAGGCCTCCCGCGGACGTTAATCTCTCTCTCTCTCTCTCTCTCTCTCTCTCTCTCTCTCTCTCTCTCTCTCTCTCTGATGGGTTGTTGAACAGCAAGGGGAGAGGAAAACTCTCTCTCTCTCTCTCACCCCCCCTCGCAGCTCCCCTCTCCCCCTCGCAGCCCCTCACCCCCCCCTCGCAGCTCCCTTCACCCCCCCCTCGCAGCTCCCCTCTCTCCCCCTCGCAGCCCCTCTCCCCCCCTCGCAGCTCCCCTCTCCCCCTCGCAGCTCCCCTCACCCCCCCCTCGCAGCTCCCCTCTCCCCCTCGCAGCCCCTCGCAGCTCACCCCTCCCCCTCGCAGCCCCTCTCCCCCTCGCAGCTCACCTCACCCCCCCCTCGCAGCTCCCCCCTCTCCCCCTCGCAGCCCCTCACCCCCCCCTCGCAGCTCCCCCCTCTCCCCCTCGCAGCCCCCCCCTCTCCCCCTCGCAGCCCCTCACCCCCCCTCGCAGCTCCCCTCTCCCCCTCGCAGCCCCTCACCCCCCCCTCGCAGCTCCCCTCACCCCCCCCTCGCAGCTCCCCTCTCCCCCTCGCAGCCCCTCGCAGCTCACCCCTCCCCCTCGCAGCCCCTCTCCCCCTCGCAGCTCACCTCACCCCCCCCTCGCAGCTCCCCTCTCCCCCTCGCAGCCCCTCGCAGCTCACCCCTCCCCCCCCTCGCAGCCCCCTCCCCCCCCTCGCAGCCCCCCTCTCCCCCTCGCAGCCCCTCGCAGCTCACCCCCCCCCCCCTCGCAGCTCCCCCCCCTCGCAGCTCCTCACCCCCCCCTCGCAGCTCCTCCCCCCCCCCCCTCACAGCTCCTCCCCCTCGCAGCGGCTCACCCCGCTCAGACCCTCCCCCTCGCAGCTCAGCCGCTCAGGCCCCCCACCCCGCTCACCCGCTCATCGCGCATTGGCAGCGCTCGCCATCTCCTGCTTTTCAATGCCGCCGGTTTCCCGTTTCCCGTAATTAAACATGGCCGACATCGTCGAGCATATTACAGAAGGAGCAACAACAGCAACATCAATGGCCTCCACGACCGACATGCTGCACTATAGTAGAAGAGGACTTGCATCCTCTTCAAAGGACAGAGCAGTACCCGCACTTGCCGCACTCCCAGTCGCAGGTACACCGGTTTCAGCTCCACCATCTCATCTTCCGCCCAGCGCAGTGCCCGCACTTGCCGCACTCCCAGTCACAGGTACACCGGTTTCAGCCCCATTATCTCATCTTCCACCCATAGCCACCTTGTACCCGCAGTTTTTTTCCACCCTCCCCTCTCAGGTCCCTTCTTCTCCTACCCCTTCTCCAACTTTAGCCTTCCCCTCCTCTCCATCCTCGGTACCCGCTTTCTCTCCCCCTCTCCAGCCTTCTCCCTCATCCCCGCTACCCACCTTACCGGTTTCCCCCCTTTCCCCCCTTTCTCCCTCTCTTTCTCCTTCCATGCCTTGCACTATTTGTCCTTGCCAACACATCCTGCCAGAGCTTCAGCACTTTCAGACCCACCTCCGAGATGCCCTTCAGATGCTTCACAGGAAGGACGAGACCATTGCTCTCCTTACAGCTCAGGTTGCATCTCTTACTGATCGAGTGACACAGCAGGACTGGGAGATCTTGTCTATTAGAACAGATCTTCAGGTCTTACAGGCGACTCATAGGACTCTTGCTGGAGAGATTCATGGACACACAGAGCGAGTGCAACAGATCGAGACTCGCGTTCAGCACATAGACACATCTCCCACTACAGCAGTAGCAGCGGTTGAGGAGCGTTTGACCTCCCTTCAGACAGAGGTCCAGAGAGCCACAGAGTGGGTGGATGTCGTCCGCCGTCAGCCATCACAACCTCAGAGATCGACTGTATCAGCTACATTGGCCGAGTCACAGCAGAGGGCCACAAAGGCCCTCAACATTCGCATTCGTGGTATCTTGCCCTCGGAGACAGAGTCCACGATGACACAGGCTGTGACCTTTGTCTCTCAGACATTGGGAGTACAGGATCATGGCATAGTAGGAGCATATAGAGTCGGGAGAGATCGTACTAGAGAGCAGCCCCTCATTATCAGATTCAGAGATGCCCAGGCACGTCTAGCTGCCCTCAGGAGGAGAGGGACACTCAGAGACCACCCACAGATTTCCATGGACGAGGATCTAACTCAGATACCCATTTTCATAAGATTGTAAGCTCTGATGGGTTGTTGAACAGCAAGGGGAGAGGAAAACTCTCTCTCTCTCTCTCACCCCCCCTCGCAGCTCCCCTCTCCCCCTCGCAGCCCCTCACCCCCCCCTCGCAGCTCCCCTCATAAGATTGTAAGCTTTCCATGGACGAGGATCTGACTCAGATACAGGTTGAGGAGCGCAAGGCGCTCATGCCTCAGAGAGACGCAGCCCGAGCTCAGGGCAAGTGGGCAGTGATCAGGGATGGCAGACTCATCACAGGCACCTTGAGGCGTGCTCCCACAGTGCCTAGGGATGACAGACCAGCAGATATGGCCCCACCTCCACCTCCTGCTCCGACCGCCTGACGGGACAGGGCTCATGGGACACACCACCTGTCAAATAGTCTACGCATCGCTGTATGGAACTGCAATGGTTCTTTTACAGCACAGCCAGGCAATCTACGGGGGGCTTTCTTTGGGAGAGATATCATCTTTTTCACAGAGACACACGAGAGTCCAGAGAGACCTTTGCCACGAGTGACAGAATATACATGGAGATCTGCCTTCAGACAGCACACTCGAACATTTGGAGTGAGGATCTGGAGGAGTGGCCATTTTGTACAGAGAGCATCTCGATCGGATCATCACAGTGGAGAGAGCGGATTCACATGCCCGATTCTTGTGGGTACGCATCCACCGCAGAGCCTCTCAGCGAGATCTCTTTATTGCAGTTTGCTACTTCCCCCCGGCGCAGTCGTTTTATTCTTCCACTGGACCAGGCCAGTCCATATTTGAGGATCTCTCAGCGGACATTGCAGATTTTTCACATCGCGGAGAAGTCATCCTCTTAGGGGACTTCAACGCGAGGATCTCAAACAGACAGGCCCTCACTTATGACTTCATGGAGGATCCGGTCATACTTCCGGCATCTCACAATGATAGCCTCTGTCGGACTTCATCAGACTGCACAGTACAGCCCACAGATCAGGGACGTCAGTTACTGGAGCTCCTCACCTCGCACAGTATGGTCATTTATAACGGCTTGTCCAGGTGGCCACAGTCTTCCATGCCTATATTCTCTTCTGCTTCTGGGCGTGGCACTAGCGTGATCGACTACATCATAGGTCCCCCGACTCTAGTCCCTTCCATCCATAGCCTTACTGTTAGCCCCTTCATGCCCTCTGCCGACCATGCACTCATCCACTTTACTTTGACTCATGTCTCCCATGACCCACCCCCCCCTCGTCATCACGACCGCACATCCTATTATGAGGTTCATTTCGACCACCAGTTCGATGATGTATATAGCCAGAACCTCAGCCGCCTACTCCGTCCTCATCTATTAGATGCTCTACCATCCACGCAGGACCGGTGGGAACTTGTACATTCTTCACTCGTTTCTGCTGCCCACATGTCCTTCCCTGCCACGTGTCATTCGTCTAGTCCCCCACCGGTTGGTCTTGTTCCTTGCAACGGTTGGTATGACGAGGAGTGTAAGGAACTCCGCAGGAAACTTCACCTTGAGACCAAGGAGAAGTCTCCCCTCCTTACCGAAACCAAGAGAGACTACAAGTGGTTGGTTAGGCGCAAGAAACGCCAATTTCTAGCCCAGAATGAGGAGGAGCTGAGAAGCTTGCTTTTCAGCTGTGACTCCAAGGAATTCTAGAGAAAATTCCTCCGCTCGAAGTCTCAGAGCCCCCTTACAGATCCACGTGTCTGGTCTGCATATACTTCAGCTCTATACGATGTTCCAGATCAGCCAACCATCGATTTATCCCATTCCCCTAGGCCAGCTTCATCTATTCTTTTCACACCAGAGAGTGTCCGTGCAGCAGTCCACCGATTGAAGAACGGGAGAGCTAAGGATCATGATGGATTGCAAGCGGAGTATGTGATCCATGGGATTGATGCCTTAGATTTTGTTCTTTCCCGTCTCTTCAATGAGTCTGTTTGTACAGGCCTACCACAGTCCTGGTTAGGCAATACCATAGTACCTATCCACAAGTCGGGGGACCCTATGGAGCCGTCGAATTACATGACCATCATGATCGGCCACGTTATGGCCAAGATCTTTGCATCAGTTTTGGAAAGCCGTATAAATGACCATGCCGAGACGACAGGACTCAGAGCCAGAGGGCAGGCTGGATTTCGTAGGGATCATTCGACACTTGACCACATCCTCACACTTAGGGCACTGGTGGAGGCGGCGAAGTCACGAAGGCAACGGCTTTATTGTTGCTTCGTGGACTTCAGGAAGGCATTTGACACAGTTCCGCGATTCAGATTGTTTCAGAGGATTCGCCAGATGGGCTTTAGTGGAGAGATACAGTGGGCTATCATGGCTTTGTATGAGAGGGTCACTGGTCGGGCTCGGACACGTGAGGGGCTCTCAGAGGAGGTATGCAGCACGATTGGGGTGAAGCAGGGCTGCCCGCTCTCTCCCACTCTCTTTGGATTATATATTGATGAGCTAGAGATGTTTGTACAGATGACAGGTGGTGTGGGCTTTACTCTCTCAGGATCCTCCATTCCTATCCTCCTGTATGCGGACGATGTGGTTCTCATTTCCTCTACTGCTCAGGGCCTCCAGGCACATATTGAGGCACTCCACAGGTTTTGCCAGGACAGGGGGTTGACCGTAAACCTTGGCAAGACCAAGGTTATGGTTTTCAACACCTCTGATCGTATTTACAGCACGGATGAGTTTTACTTCACTTATGACGGACAGCCCATTGAGCTTGTTAGAGAGTACACTTATTTGGGGGCAGTTTTCAGGGGACCGGTCTTCACCATGACATATGCAGCACGAGATAGGATTAGTAAAGGGTATGCTTCGTTGGCTCATCTTGAGCGTCAGTGTTTTCAGTCCCACTTTCAGCATCCGATACGAAATCCTTGCTTTTTGATACATTGGTGAGACCAGCTGCGATGTATGCAGCTCCTTTCTGGGCAGGAGACCTCGGCGCTGCAGATTGGAGACGAGTAGAGAGGTTACAGATCATCATGTTCTCTCGGCTCATTAGGGCCAAGGCTACAGTTCCGCACGAGATCATGCTAGCAGAGTTTGGAGCTACTCCCCTTGCATTGGATGCAGCGTTTCAGTCGGTCATGTATCTGCACAGGGTCAGGGAGTTTGGAGACTCAGCAGCAGGCAGAGCTCGGTTGCCATGGTTAGCACTTGCATCTTCTATGGAGTTGGCACGATCAGGGACCCGATACTGCTGGTACTTCAGACTCACTAGGTGGCTCACATCCCTTGGACTAGACATGGATAGACTGCCTCCGTTCCGATACAGCATAGATGCCCCTCATCTCGAGTTGACTCGCCACGAGCTTAGCCAGGTCACGAGAGCAGACTTGCTGCAGCTTCATACGTATCGCACTTGGATTTATCCCACGCAGCTTCCGGTGAAGATGGCCACATATCGTGACCACTTCCTTCGGATCTCAGAGGATGGATTTGTCATCCCACCAGGCTATACAGGTACCCACATGTCCCACTCACTGAGGATTGCCCTCGGCCAGCTTAGAGTCTCTTCGCATCAGCTCGAGATAGAGGCTGGTAGGATGCGACGCATGGAGGATGGACGGCGACCAGGCCGAGAGACCAGGATCTGCCCTTGTTGCACCATGGGAGAGGTGGAGTCAGAGGAGCACTTCATTTGCAGATGCCCGCTATATTATGAGATCAGAGGTAGATTCCACTGTCTCTTCACGGATGGCTTTGGACACCTCTCATGAGTGATGGACTACGAGGATCAGCATTGCCTAGCCCTTTATGTCAGGGAGGCCACTATGCTTCGGCGAGACTACCTCAGAGAGCACAGACCGGAGCGTGATAGAGCCCAGCCTCATAGAGCTCAGGCACACGCCATACCAGAGGACAGAGACCAGGAGGAGCACGAGGACGGCAGAGCCCACACAGGACACATGCCTCCACCATGTGGATGTACATATGAGATGGTTTGTAGACGCCGCAGGATGATGGCAGCATTTCGGAGGAGACTTACTCATGGAGATCTCGCCCCACCAGCCGCTCACCTCACCTTTGCCCAGATTTGTACTCTCATAGCAGGAGGCAGAGTCGATGGACAGGATTTCCAGTATTATTTTGGTTCTCAGACTCCGTGACACCTGGACTTGTATCTTTGCATTGGCATATTGTGCTCATCCCCCCCATTTTGCATCCGGGGGCGATTTCCGTGCATCTAGTTTACTCTGTATTTAGGCTCAGATTTGACATTATGTACTTTCACTTGCATTATATTGCGTAGCACCTAGATGATATTCGACGATGCCTCTTCTTTGGGGCACGTTGATTTTGTGCTATCTTGTATGCAGAGTTCTTGATGTCCCATGGGCCCATTTTGGCCTCTAGTGGACAATAATACACTTTCTTTCTTTCTTTCTTTCTTTCTCTAGATTTTTGGCGGAGATTCCTTGAGCATAGGTCTCCATCACCCCTCACTGACACGAGAGTCTGGCACACGTATGTACACCATCTTTATGATGTCCCGCACCAGCCCACTCCAAATCTCACACACCTCGCCTTACCACTTGCACGTTGTTCACCAAAGAGGGAGTCAAGGACGCGACATTGAAACTACACACAATGGTCGAGCTAAGGATCACGAGGGGCTATGCACTGAGTTTATCACATATGGGATCGACACGTTAGCCCCGATCCTAGCAAAGCTATTCAATGACGATGTTTGCCTTGGCTTCCCCCGCACTTGGACACTCAACACCATCACCCCCATCCACAAGGCAGGGGATCCCATGGACCCGAGTAACTACAGGACTATCATGATTCGACATGTGATGTCCAAGATCTATGCAGCTGTATTGGATGCATCGGTCAGCCTGTTCGCAAAGATGAGAGGGCTCAGAGTAGAGGGTTAGGCCGGTTTCAAGCGAGACCATCGGACTATGGATCACATACTCACACTTAGGAGTGTCATTGAGGAGGCCAGATCACGGAAGGAGAGGGTATATTGCTGCTTTGTATATTTCCGCAAAGCCTTTGACACAGTACCTCGAGCTCATCTCATCACACGCCTACAGACACTGGGATTTGATCAGGAGATCATCTGGGCAGTCATGGCACTTTATGAGAGAGTCTCAAGCCGAGTTTGAACAGCTGCAAGTTAGACAGATGAGATCTTGAGTACCATAGGGGTCAAACAGGGTTGTCCCTTGATCATCGACCCTGTTTGGCCTCTACATCGATGAGCTTGAGACTTTCATGGGGACGTTCGGAGGGACCACTTGGTCACTTGTCGGGATCATCATCAGGATTCTTCTTTATGCAGATGACGTGGCACTCTTATCGTCCACACCTGAGGGGCTCCAACGACACCTAGATGCACTACAAGCTTTTTGTTTATCCCATGATTTGAGGTCATGATCTTTAACACCTCTCGAGCAAACATGCAACGAAAGCAATTCACTTTCGGTGGGTCATCAGTTGAGATCGTATCCTCATACACTTACTTGGGGGTCATCTTCTCCGGCCTGATCTTCACAATGAGACCAACGATGCAAGCCAGACTGAGTAGGGGATACGCCTCACTGGCTCGGCTAGAGAGACAATGCTTCCACTCCCACTTCCAGGACCCTCGGACCAAGGCTCTTCTCTTCGACTCCTTGGTCCGACCAGCCGGTATGTATGGCAGTCCTTGTTGGGGGCCTGACATGTCAGAGATAGAGTGGACACGGGTGGAGCGCCTGTAGATACTCATGCTCTCACGGATGATCCGGGGGAAACCGTCTGTACCACATCACATCATTTAAGCCGAGTTTGGAGCTTCTCCACTCCAACTAGATGTAGCCTTTCAAACCGTCACATATCTACACCGGGTTAGATCATATGGGGACTGCACATCAGGGAGACAGAGGTTGCCATGGTTGGCTCTCGATTCCTCCATGAGGTTGGCAACAGAGGGAGACGAGCGATGCTGGTCTGCACGTGTGCAGGAAGCAGGGACAGGAAAGAGGTTAATTCCTTATTAGATTCAGCTATTAGAGCTCTTGCTTGTGAGAATCCAATTTGGCAGAGTTTCGGTGTATTCATTAGAAGCTGAGTACATATGAGAGAGCCATGCCTTTTATAGGATTAAGGCAGGCTGTTTCACATCTTTATGGCCCACAGATTGCAATTTGCCACATGGCATCATTCCAGCAGCCTAGAGTTCTTAGTACAAAATACAAAGCCAACTTAAAAGCTACTAACTAACCCCCCCTTTGTTACACTCTCTCTGCATACGTGCGTGTGTGCATGCGAGAGAGACGGTAGCTATGTAATTCTTTTTTAAAAATTATTTTCCTTCAGAATACTGTATAGTCAAAAATTAACCTGCTGCAGAGCATATTGGAAGAAAAGATCAAACATATGTACAATCAAAAGATTCATTTAGCCAAAACTTGAGCAATCGAATTCAACTGGCTCAATAATTCGATAGCACCACCAAGAAAACACCAGCTCACCTTCATGCCTGCAGGGGAAAGAACTTTCAAGTCTTTAATTGGCCGATATTCAATACCATAAACTCGCTGAACACCATCAGTCATGGACAATTTTAAGCATCTCTTTGCATTTGCAGGTCGTTCTTTAGATCGGTGACGAATTGCTGAACCAATGTCAGCAATTTCATCCACCTACACATTGCCACAAACACAATATACATTACAATCACATCTTTTGTAGGAATTACAGCCTCCACAAGGGAGCTTTAGCATGTCCTACAATGCTGGCATCCGAGTAAAGGAAGAAGAGGATCGCAAGGGTCAACGCATACAGAGCATCCGTAGTTGCCAAGACAACACAAAGATAGAACAAAATGTTTATCACAGAAATTAAATAAAACGTACAAGCATTTCTTTACAAGGCCAATCAAGGAGCACTAAACAATGAAAAACCCTAGAAACTTCAACTGAAAAAGTTTTACTTATTGGGTGTCTTTCTATGTAAATTTTTTGCCATGCCAAGGAAGACTCAAACTTTGGCTAGCGCTACACAACTCTTTCTCATTCTAGCAGTAAATAATAGGTTTTTAAGTTGAAACATAGGTCTTTTTAGCAAAGAACCTTGTGACTGTTAATGTTATACTTCTGCTTCAACTTATCATTCATAACAAGGCTGACTTAACATTCACTTTATACACTTTCCATGTGTAATGTGTTGTGTTGGCATGTGCTATCGCTCAACTAGCAAAAACTACCTCGGCAGCCAGAGCAAAACCTTGTCAAGATCAAAACATGCCTCTTGCGTATATCCTGTAGCCATTAGCCTAACCTCCTTTGACAAGAGAAAGAGAGAAAGAAAAAGATTAATTAACATCTGCTGAAGGCCAAAAAAGCCTCACGTAGATACACCCCCAAGAACTACTGATATTTAAAATGACAATGAAAAAGAACTAGAAACAGATGGGCAAGAACTGCCAATTCTGTCCCATCCTATCCAAGAGTAGACGTCTAACTGGGAGCCCATCAGGAGCCCGGTATATCTGGAACATATCAGAGGTCTATCACTGATGTCAACTCCTCTTCATGAGATATACTTGTGGGTGACATGAAGTAGCCTGGCATTGAGATGCCGCAATGATAGTACCTTGGATGGGGCGTGCACTCACAAGGCCTATGTCTAGTCTCCTACTGACATGGTGTATTTAATCAGCCCATGAACCCTAAAAGGCAGCACTTCGTAGTGAATTCGCAGCCAGATTCCTTAATTTGCAGCAGCAGAAAAACACAAATGCGGCAGCTCTGAACAAATCGCAGCACAACACCCAAGAAGAATTTGAATTTCAGTGGGCACAGGGAAAACTTGCATCCAGTCGATTTGGCTGATGGGAAAACAGCAACGAATTTCTTCTGGTGAAGAAAGAAGAAGAAAGGGAGCAGAGAATGCACACACTAAGGGCCATAAATAAGCTTCTTCTTTGAGCTCTGTGTGAGCTGAACTCTGTATCAGACTATTGAATTCTAAAATAAAAAGGAGAGGTGAGCTGCTTCCTAACTGGGGCAGCTCTAGCTAAAAGTAGAAACTTTGAGCATGTGGCTCCTCTAGCACTTTGGACGTCCGCTTTTGCATGCCTTTCCCCCATTAAAGTGTGGGGATTTTAACCCTCTTCAAGCAGCTGCCACAAAATAAAACACACCAAGCACGTGTCACCGGTTAAAGGTTAGCCAATCCATGCAAAACCGGTTCAGTTGGCTCTGGTCCCTTATACTTCTTTAGAAGACTTACATGGAATGCATTATTAATCTTCCAATGCTCAAGTAAATCGAGCCTGTAAGCTACCCCATTGATCTCCCCTGTGATCCGAAATGGTCCATACAATCTGGTGGACAGCTTGGGATATACATATTCATTAGCTTTTCATCTTTCGGAGTCTAGCCTTTTCAAACTTGAGGAGCACCCAATCACCAATCTGAAGGTCTAGCTGCCTCCGATGTCTCTCTGCAGCTTTCTTTTGTTTTTCTTGAGATCTTGCAATTGCTGTCCTTACCTGCGCAAAGGCTGTTTCCAGATCTCGAACATATTAATCAGCAGCAAAAATGTCATCTTTCGCCCTCATGACGGGTGGTAAAATTACCTTACCATAAAATACCTCGAAAGATGCCTTTCCATAGAACTGTGGGCAGTATTGTTGTATACGAACCCCATCAATGGAAGATACCTTTCCCACTCAGCCTTCTGGTTAGCCACATAACATTTCAGCAAATCTAAAACAGTGGAATTAGCTACTTCACTTTGCCCATTAGATTGGGGAAAGGAAAAGTCCAGCTTGGTCCCCATATTATCAAATAAAGCTATCCAGAAAAGGCTGGTCATTCTCGGGTCATTATTAGCTGTTATGGTCATCCGTACAAGTATGCAATGAGCTTGCTTACTGAATCTATCAAAGATTGTCCAAATCCCATCATTACCTTGTCTTGACCTCAGGAGATCAAAAATGAAATCCATGGCTATGCTCCCCCAAGGTGCCTAGGGCACTGGAAGAGGCATCAAGAGACCAGGTGTCTTATGCCTATCATATTTCACTTTTTGGCAAGAAGATATTCAGAAACAAATTGATGAATATCTTTGCACATACCTCGCCAAAAGAAGCACCTCTCCAGAGCTTGTGTAGTGGAAGCAATCTTGCTATGACCTGCATAAGGTTGAGCATGACACAATAAGTTGGTCAGCACAACGACTGAGCTGCGAGCTCCCTGCTGCCACCGTCTTGCTTCCTTTCCCCTTCGTTTCTCTTTCTCCCCCTCTTCCACCCTTCTTCCCTTTCTTTCCTCTAATTTTAACCCTTTCTCCCCTATTTGATGGCCCTTTCTCCCCTATTTGATGGCCCTTCAATCCCCATTTCAGCCTGCATTGCTGTTCATTTGGGGGAGCTTGGGGAGGCTACAACAATCGGGTGGAGCTTTCCCTGGTCGCAACCGACCCCGGCTATCTCTCCAGCCCCACCATACTACTCTGCATGCTCTCAAGACAATTACGCCACTCTTAAGCCACCTAGGAGTAGTTCATTTGATTCATCTACTAGTAAAGTGCCGCATTGCAGCAAGGGTCCTCCCTGGAGCTCCTTTCATGCTTATCATGGCTCTCCTGGAGCTTTTTTTGCTGCGGGTATACCTACAGCAGCTTCAAAGCTGCCTCTTGTGCACCTTTCAGCTCTTAGAGCTCTCTCCTTGGCAAGGGTTTCGCTTCTTCAGGTTGCAAGCTTTCCTGGGCTCAGCCGGCCTTCTTTACTGGTTTTTGTACAAACCCTTTTAGGCTTAAAGCAGCCTCTAGCTTGAGCTGTGGGTTGGCCTTTTTGCGGAGTCCTCTCTTCACCTTTGTCCCTTTCGTATTCCCCCCTTTTTCCAACTCCCCCTTCCTGAGTAAGCAGGCCACTAAGAACCGGAGGCAACATACTAGACTTAGATAGGAGGGTGAGAGCAAAGCAGGAGGCAGCTTCTCAATTTCAAGGGGAGCAATTGGAGACCCCCTCAGGCCGACCCCAGACCCCGGAGGATTAGACGTTCTTTGATCTGCCCACAAATCCCCGATGCCAATGGCCCAACACAATAAGGTACCTTAAATTTATAGCAATAGGCCACAGGAGAGCCAGCCACTTCGTCCTCTACCACCCCTTCAGCCCACCCTCCCCTTCCTCTAGACATCCTATCCTCTTCGCAGGCCCCCCCGGCTGAGTCCACTCCTCCCCCTTGACTGCTCCTCCGGGGGCAGTTATTCTCACTACTGGTCCCCCTCCCTCTGCCTCCCCACTCTCCCCCCCCCCTTTTCTACTACAACCCCGCTTTCTTCTTCATCTATGAGTCCCCCTCCAATAGGGCCTAAGCCCTACCCAGAATGTCAACCCTTCGGCAAGGGCGAGGCTGAGCCTTCTCCCGCACAATTAGTGGCCTCATCCTTGCAATAGCAATCTAGCGCTCTTCCACTACAAGGTGTAGCTTCTACAACACCGTCAAGTGCCTACGGCCCATTTCCCCCCCCCAAACTGTGACCTCCTCATCTCTGTCACAGCCCAATCCTCTCATTTTGCACAACTCCACTTTCTCGAAGAAGTGAGAGTCAAGCGGCATGTTCTCCCAACTTGAGCAACCCTTGTAGAGGGAGTTTTATAGGATTGGACCGTGACCTAGAGACTTTGGATGAGTATCTTCTCGCCCTAGAGATGACAATGATGATATTGCAGCCCCAAAAAGGGAGATCCATCGGAGTGTTGGTTCCCGCACTCGCCCTTTCTGGGGCCTCCACTTTGGAACCCAACTTTGTATGATTGTATGATGAAAGAGCAATTGTTTCGCATGATGAAGGAATGGACCGGCCCCCACAGGATAGATATTTGGTTCGCCCATGAAGACTCGGCTTCTTTTTAGCTCGGCTTCATCAAGGAGAGGCCAAGTACATGCATAGAAATGGGGATGATCCATTTGGGGCCAAAGGTGCAACTCACACAAGCTATGTAATGGACGCTTCATCGATGCACTGCCAGGCTTGGGATAGAGGTCTCCTTCAATGGGCTCTAAATGTAGGCATAGAATCTGTCAAGCCTCTGGTATGCTGCTGCAAAAATGCAAAGTCCACACTACTCTCCTTCCAAGCCCCGCTCAAAGACATAGAAGTTCGGGGTGGTTGTGCAAGCTCCCACTCATAAGCAAGCCCTCTTCTCTCACGCATCCTCCCCATGAGCTGGACCATAGTGAGTTGGAACAAGCACGAGCTTCACGACCGTGCGCGGCAACAGCCATAGCATCTCATACTTTGCCAAGAGTTACAGAAGGCTAGACTTCCTTTTGATCCAAGAGCATATGTTTTCAATAGCAAATGTCAGACTCCGGTGCCACCTCTTCCCAAGAGAGGCCCGAAGGTGTGGTCCCCTGCCATAGGCAAGAGTGGAGGGTTTGCATTTCTGTCTCACAAGCATTGGCTGCAGATGTATATGATCAAGGTGAGCTCATCACAGGGAGGGCAATATGGATGTTTACGATTGGACGAGTCCATTCTAAGTGTATACGCCCTTGCTTGTAGACACCAACGCCCCGCGTTCTATAGACGGTTGATTAAGAGCCTCCCAGATGTGAACTCTTGGATTGTTGGAGGTAACTTCAACAACCTAGAGTTTGGGAAGGGGGGAGGACAAGCAAGGCAGAGCCTCTTTCTCGGAGATGCCGGCACCCGAGAAGATGATGTGGACGTAGTTTCTCTTCATGATTTGTGGCAAGATTCTTGGTGGGAGTTGGAGTTCTCCAGACTCCCCAATAGTCTCCCGCTTCTCCTTTGGACAGCATCGGCATAACAGAGGTCTAGAGAGACTCGATAGGTTCTATGGTGATGATTGGGCGATGCATAGGGAGGGAGCAACTTGCATTTTGGTAGGTACCACGACGTCTAATCACTCGCCGATTGTTCTTTACCTCGAGTAACCTCGTTGAGGACTCCCCCAGAAAGGGGTTCATATACCAGATGCCTTGTTCAAAGAGAAGGAGATACAACAAGCGTTCTTAGAGGTCTGACAACAATCGAGACCCCACAAGAGGGAGGTTGGGCCCAATGGGTAGCAGATGTGATTAAGAGGAGCATCAAGGAGCGTTGGTCTTAGGCTCTCTGCCGGCGCCACCTCCTCCATGCGCGTGAGAGAGCATTGAGATAGGACCTGGCTTACATTGAGTGTGGACTCCGGCTCTCGATGGCTCGTACATTGGCCCGAGTGCGCTCGACTCAACCTCCAAGACACAAAGATTTGTCGCACAGAGTTCTCTTATCAGTCATCCATGCCTCGATGGCTACAACAAGGTGACACGATGACCAGAAAGTATTTCCAAACCATCGGGCCCGATCAACACGGACACAATTACAAAGATTGAGAGATGTGAGCGAACAGATGGACTCTGACCCTCAGGAGATTCTACAGATGACCACAAACTTCTATCGAAGCTTATTTCAATCAAACGAGGAGCCTCCTTATAGAGAAACTGTAGGGTTTGCAGTGGAGCAATCAAAAAGTAGACAATACTCAGACACAACTGAAGAACGGAACTCAGAAAACATAGTGCCTGTCGGTAATATGAAAAACTGAATACAAGAACCTCAAGCCGTCGTGTCTGAAGGACCGTGGCTGAGGTGAATCCGAAAGATGATTCCATGTAGAGAGACAGTAGAAAAGATAGCAGCAGAGGGAGCGTAACGCAGTCCTTGTTGGAACACTGAAAGGAAAGAGTAGAGTTGACACAAAATCAGAATACTTGCTTATAGAATGAAGAAGAAAGAGGTCCTTAAGTAGGCACCTCATACAAGGTCACTGACATCACTGATGACCTCAAAGCTCCACAATCATCTCCTCAATCTGCTCCTAGATTCACTCAATCATCCTATGTGGCTTTTCCACCACCTAACTGTGCTTGTGGGCACCTAACTGTGCCTCTAGCACTCACACATAGAAACATAAGGTGTGCCTGAGGCATACACCTTGAGATATCCCAACAAACCCCCCCTCAAGGAAATGCCTCAGGCTATGTCAAGGATACATCTAGTCTCATAGTTTCTCATGCCATCTCATGGTGGTCAAGGATAAATCTATGGCTAGGTTCTCATGCTAGCAAGGGTTTCCTTGGGTGTAAGGTAAACAGAAAGGGATACAAACAGACCTTCCAATGGTTATCTCTCCTACATGTACATGCACACAATGTCTGTAGGAGGTACCATGGAACAAACCATACACATGGCCTACATCATAAGGTGACCAGAGGTGTTTACAAAACACACAACACACAATAGTTTATTTTCATTCATTTTGGAGGACTATCCAGACTGAGTACCTTGACATAAAAAGAGTGATCTGGAGCATACATAGAGATGAGTTTAAAATGCATAATCTTCATGGGATGCCTCATCTTGTGGAGGCAAAATATCCATGTCAAGGCAAGGTCTTACCACATGGGCAGTGTCTAGTGCCTTATAAGATGGTACTATGATAGAACAAGTGGATTTGAAAGTCATATCCTTCAAGAGAACAATTATCTTGTCATCTCCATAGTTGTGTAGAGAAGCATATCTTAGGTATCTGACCTTCATCTTTTTCTTGTACTTGGAGTCAAATAAAAATGCCATGAGAGGGTAGATCTCTGTAGTTGCTTCCTTTTTGGCAACCATTGTTTTGGCAATCTTCAACAAGGAAGTCAGGTTGGCATTTTCATCCTTTGTAGCATAACAAGACATTGCTTTATGTTTTGGCTTTTCACATATTTGGCATAAGCAAGCCATGAGAGGCTCTAACCCAAGTATTGGGTAGTGTCTTCTCTCTTACAGGGCTTAGAATAACAACTGAAATGCTTCAAAATATAAGCATTTAATGTAGCAAATAGTAGTGACTAGATTTCAAACAATGATGCTTCCTTTTACATGCTTCATAGAAGTGAGTGAAATAAGCACTTTCCAATCAAAACCAGGTCTAGCAAGTCAAAAACAAACTGAATCCACACTTGTACTGAAGTTATTAAAAGCTTCAAAAAACCAGAAATGCTAGAGTAGCATTTTATGTAGCATCATCTTCAAAAACTTGTCCAAAACTGTCAAAACTGAAAAGCTGAACTTGGAGGGCTTGTAGCTCACTCTTCAAAGCAAGGAAAAGAGGGCTTTCTGAAGCAAAAGAAAGCTCATATACCAGAGAAGGTCCAGCACAGAGGTTGGACGAAATGGTGCGCACTTTTGCCCGGGAGAGTTGCTACAGGCTGAAACTGAGTTTTGACGATTTCTCCCTCGTTACTGAACCAAATGACTTGAAAAATGGCTCAAAATCTTCGTCTTGAGGTCGCCCATCTACTCCTAAGAGGGCTCAGGCAATGGCGGAGTATGCAGGGAGTATTGAGCAACAGAAGAAATTCGCTGTTTGGAGAATGGCAGCCACCACAGACGTTTTTTCTTCAATTGCTTGCAGGTGGAAGTTCGCCCATACTAGAGGAGTTTCCAGCTCAGAGGGTTTGGGCAATGGCTGTTTGTAGATGGAGAACCAAGCTCTCAAAGATTTTGGGAAGAAAGAGGAAAATGGAGAAGAAGAAGATGAAAGAAGATGATGATGTGGCAAAAATGGGCTCAAGGGGGATCAAAGGGCTCTGATACCATGTTGGAACACTGAAAGGAAAGAGTAGAGTTGACACAAAATCAGAATACTTGCTTATAGAATGAAGAAGAAAGAGGTCCTTAAGTAGGCACCTCATACAAGGTCACTGACATCACTGATGACCTCAAAGCTCCACAATCATCTCCTCAATCTGCTCCTAGATTCACTCAATCATCCTATGTGGCTTTTCCACCACCTAACTGTGCTTGTGGGCACCTAACTGTGCCTCTAGCACTCACACATAGAAACATAAGGTGTGCCTGAGGCATACACCTTGAGATATCCCAACAGTCCTCCGTGTAGCTCAATGATGACGAGGATGATGAAGGACTGGAGCTGCCCTTGGAAATGGCTGAAAACCAGCATGCTCTGAGGAAGGAACCTTCAGGCTATCTGAAATAGCAACATGATGAAGAAAAGGAGCAGATCTGGGGCAGAAGGAGCAGATCTGGAGCAGAGGAGCAGAAGAGACAGATCTGGAGTAGGATGGGATAGATCTGGAGCAGAAGAGACAGAGCTGAAACAGAGGGGACGAGCATTTTCTGAGCGAAATCTTCCGAGCGTCCGAGCAAAGGAAAAAAAAGCTTCCAACTATGCATAAATATGGCAAAAATCGATCAAAAGAAAACATAGTTTCACTTAGAAATATGCAAAGAATTATAGCTATGCCTATTTTATACAAAAATCTTTAGGTGAATCTGTAGGAATGGTGAGAGCATAATGGGATGGCTTTTGAAGAAACCCACATGTAGAGTAGACTTCTCTATGAAAATTTCCTTATGATCCTTCTTACAACTTTTACTTAATAGGGGGTGACATTGAAAACCCTCTCTCAACCTATCTTCATGAAAGAGTTTCTTCAAAGAAAACTCATTGAAGCAAGCCATCCAGGTAGTTTCGCCAGCGAAACCCCTTTGAAGCAAGTCTCCCAAGGTAGTTTCGCTGGCGAAACTACCTTGGACAACACTTTTAAAAGTGACATAACTTTCATATCCAATGTCCAAATATAGTCATTCAACCACTCAAATTGATCGGAACACCCCATTTGAGCACATCTATGGAGTTATATTTTGGAAAATCTTTCATATATAGTATTAAATATTACATGTATTTTATGAGAGTGATATATAAGCCCAAGTTAATACTTATTTATAGTAATTTAAACTTCTTTAGAAACATGTCCATAAATATGCTATAAAAACACTAAAAAGATATTGCCATATGATATAAATGTGTTAATAAGTAATTATATATGCATAGTATTATTACATTGAGAGTGATTATGAGGAATGTTTCTTAAAGGAATCAACACTTTTTTAAGGTAATAACAGGGTTACAAAGGGATGTCTTTAAATAAGAAAATTATGTTGTGTAAAAATGAATGAGTGACTAGTCTGTATATTTTTATGATAAAGGGATCTAGTTCTAGTGAAAATAAAAGTGTAAAAACCATGTTTCCTAAAGAAAAACATTTTTAAAAATCTCTTGAAAAACACGCTCGGATAAACCTGCTCATAGGTTTTTGCTCGTAAAATTGACGCATCCCTGAAACAGAGAAGCAGATCTGGGACAGAGAAGCAGAAGTTGAGGCAGATCTGGAGGAGAGGATGGAGCAGCCAAGAGGCAGGAATGTGAGGCAGAGAGAAGGCAGCAGAGAAGGCAGATCTGAAGAGAAGAGGTAGATGGAGCAGGCGGGCCTGCAGCAAAAGATGGCAGAGATAAGGAGCAGCTGCAGGTTCTGTCCTGACAGAAGGAGTGTGGGAGCTTATGCTTTTATAGGCCAAACCTAGCTGGTCGGCCAGCTGGTCGGTAGGTCTGCTAGCTGGTCAGCCAGCTAGTCGGTGGGCCTGCCAGCTGGTCGGCCAACTGGTCGGCCAGACCAACTGGTCTTTCTGGCCACTTGGTTGGCTGAGGTGGCTGGCCTTTTGGCTGGCCTATGAGCTGTTAGATTGCCCCATAAATTGGGGATTGTTTAGTTGCTGTATACTCCTCACGTACATGCAACCCGAGAGGCAATTTGGACCCATGTCTCGACCATGTCTCTCAAAGCATGAGCAGACACATAGAGGAGCGTTTCACCAAGCCCTCCACAACAATGCCCTCCAAAGAATGGATTAACACAATCCTTCTTTAGGCGCTTCTAGGAGCAACCACTAACTTTCCCTGTGTGGATGGGAGTGATATGGCATCCTCCTGAAAGTCTAGGATCTCTTCCAACTTGTCCCTGGTCCTAGCATTGAAGTCCCCCATAAGTACGACCTCTCTCTATTGCATGTATCCCTGGATGCCTTCGTATAGTGCCAAGAAAGTTGAAACTTGTCCCCTTCTAGATTCTATCCTGGCATAATCTGATGTCTATGGAGGAAGTAGCAAGCTATGATGTATACATCCACAGATGGTAGCCTCTTGAGTCTAATCCACATATAATAGGCATGTTCATCCATACTAATGATAGTGATGATAGCTATATGTCTCTGGACGTGTGATGATTGTTCATCCATACTGATGATAGTGATATGTGTCTAGAGGTGTGAGCAGAGAAGAATTGCCAACCCACCAAACCCACGCATTTCTCCATCTATGCAGGTCTCTGACCGGGTGTGGACATCTAAGTGTACCCACATACTATAGGTAGTCCCTTTTTTTTTTTTGCGAAAAGAGACTTCTATTAAGTATTAAAGAAAAACCGTTAGAGCAAGCTCCATACAGGATACATCATGCAATGCACAAAAAGCTCAAGAGCCAAAAAGAAAGGATTGAGGCTGATAGTGCCATCTCAATACGGTAGAAACCTCCGAGAAAAAGGAAGAACCCCTCCAAACTCGAAGAAATATAGTCCTTCTAGAAAAAGCTGCCCGTGAAGGGCCCTGCATGCTAGCCCATATGGCTATCAAAGTGTGAACCCTGTCAGTCCAAATACCCGTGAACACCTGTGATGGGTGTATCTGGGTGCCATCCAAGGCCTCAGTACGTCTGGCTCTCCAAATGTGCCAAGAGGAAATGCTAGCCAAAATCTCCCAAGAGGTGTCCACTGAAACATGAGAAGCTCTGAAGGGAGTAAGTGGTACATCCTGCAGAGAGCAGGGCTCTATCACCTACCGGCGGACCGAGAGTGCCCAAGAAGAAGGCTCACCCTCATAAAACACCTAGGGCCCGGTAAGAGATAACCATGCAACCGAGCCCCAAGTCATGAAGAAAGCGGAAGTGTGAAAGATGCTGAGTATCCGAGCAACCCCTTTCCAAACAGTCCTCGCCTGACTACAGTCCCAAAGGCAATGTCGCACTGACTCCTCTGCAGAATGACATCGAGGACAAGTGGGATCAGCCCCAAATCGTGATCTCCATAGGTTCACTGCAATCCCTCCATGAATAGAAAGCCAAAAGAAAAGAGTGATCTTTCTATTTCTTAGGGATTTCCAGAGCCTCCTCCAGAAATTTCTACACAAATCTACGGTGATGAAGAAGCTTTCCCAATGGGGGGCTCTGGAGGGAATCCAACCCCTACTGTTCAACTAAAATCTCCTGGCATTACCAACCGTGAAACGAAAGAAGGGAATCCCCCTCTCTCGGTGCCCATGATCTATCCACTCCCACTCTCCTGGGTCCCACTGCAAGCACCTGATAGGTGCACCTCCATATAACCACAATCTCCAGGATCCCAAGGCCAAGAGTAGAGGGTCGGGGTCTAAGTACCACTGCAAGCCCGCTCCATGATCCACAAAACCAGCAATCCTGACAGCTTGAAAGGCAACCTCAAGAAGAATGCTATCCTTGGATATAGAAAGTAAACCTCCATCGCCAACATCAAAGACCAGTGCGTCTTCCCCGAGACCTCGGAGAGCGATCATCTGTAAAGGAAATGATGTCCTCAAAAAAGCCCCCATCCAAGTGGTGGAAGTAATAGGCAACTCAACTGTCCATTCCACCGGGATGGCTACATCTATCTGCTGAATCCTGCATGCTACCCCTCTGAGGTGACTCACGGACTGCAGTCTCTGATCCTCAGGTAGCCTGATAAAAGATTTCCAAGTGCCTACTGTGTAGGCGGGGCCTCTCTCTCATTTAGACCATTGCATGTAACGGGAAGTGCCCAGTGGTCTGGCATGCTCGTCAAGAATACTATCATTCCAAATGATCGGCTGCCTATCAATCTCTTCGACAGTAGAAGGTGGAATCCTTCGAAGAGTGTTCCTGAAGCTACCCCAAGCTTTCAGGATGGCAGTCATGAGAGGAGAGGCAGGAGATCTGAGAGGGGCTGAAGTGAAAATCCAACGAGGGCTGTCCACCCAATCATCTCCCAAGGTTGGTGTGCAAGCATGAATGCGTCTAAAAAAGAAATCCTTCCAAGGTTCATGCCCCCCCTCACCACCACCTTACAAAGCAATGCCCTGCACTACTGCAAGTCCGAGTCAATGACATTAAGGCCCCCTTCACATGTAAGGAGAATAATGGTCTCCCAGGCCACCCCTTGCCGCAACATCTGCTGTGCCATCAAGTCCACTCCATAAAAAATTCCTGACTGGTCTAATGAGCTGAGTGATGCAATTCCTAGACCGGCACCAACAAGAACACACAAACCAGGAAGTGGCCAAGAGAACCTAGTTCACTGCCACAACTCTAGATGCAAGGTCGAGTTTGGCAGAGCTCCAGAAAAGGAGCTTTTTCCTTATACTTTCTAGTACTGGGGCAAACTGCTGTGCTGGAGAGATGTCCAATCCTACCTGGCATCCCAAATACCTGATAGGAACACCCCTCTGAATCTAGGAAAAACCAATGTCAACTCCCCAGCCTGGAGTGTCCTCATTACTGATCCAAAAGCCAAAGGATTTATGCCAGTTAATGTGTGCCCCTGAAGCTGAGTAAAAAATATCCAAGGCTGTCCGAAAAGAATCAAGTGACTGCGAAGAGACCTCAATAAAAATAGCAGTGTCATCAGTCAGCTCACAGTCAAAAAGCTCCTGCTCCTGTCTCAAGGGCAATCTCAGCCCAAAAAGCTCAGCCTGAGATCTAAGGAAGATACTCATAGCTTCTGGCACAAAAAGAAAGAGGAAGGGGGCTAAAGAGCATCCCTGACGAACTGATCTGGAAATCTGAAACCTGTCACCCCTTACCCCTCCAATCAAAACCTGGCTGTGGGCTGATCTGTAAAGGGGGGCCACCCCTCTGATCCAAGCATCTGAAAATCCAAATCGTAGAAGAGTGCCCTCAAGAAAACCCCAATCTACTCTGTCATAGGCTTTCTCGAAGTCCAAGAGTAAAATTGCTAGCCTCTGCCCACTCTGCATAGCCCACTCTGTGGCTTCCCAAAAGAAAAAGATATTATCAAAAATGCTCCTGCCATGCACAAAGCCTGTAATGCTCCTGCCATGCACAAAGCCTGTCTGAGTATCATGGATGAGGTCTGGAAGAAGGGGCTGTAATCAGATGCTGATCGCCTTGGCAAGGATTTAGTAAAGAGTGCCCAAAACAGTGATGGGTCTCCAATGGGATACAAAATTCATGTTGCCACCTTTCGAGATAAGGTGAATGAGTCCCTCGGTCAGTGAGTCAGGCATCTCACCCGAGTCCCAAATGTCCTGCAGGGCTGAAGTAATATGATCACCTATCATATCCCAAAAGGCTATAAAAAAAGGAGGAGTAAGACCATCGGAACCAAGGCATTTGCCCTTATGAAGGGCAGAGAGAGCAGTCTTGAATTCTGTGTTGGTAAAGCGTGCATCAAGTGAGCATAACATCTCTGGGGTGACTAACACAGATAAACTCTGCCAAACTTCATCTCTAGCCACCTCTCTAGTCCTTTTATTTGGGCTTTGGTGTGCCTCGATATATATTACAAGATCTTTCCCCTAGAAAGTCTTGGAAAAGTTGTTTGGTGAGAATCACAAGGTCTCATTCCCATTCTACCCCTATTTGGGAGGAGGGGGGGCCTCCGCTCCTGGATGATCCCCTTGCCATCTCTATAGACTGCCCACTTGCCCTTCTCCCTTGCCTACATTACCCTCATGATACTTTCCTTCTTGTGCTCAATTTGCATCTGTGTAAAGTCCTCATTGATGAAGATTGTGGTCCCCTTCAGATTTGCTCTTTTCATGAGAACCCCTTGCCTCACTTTGGCATGCTTTGCCTTTGTCAAGTTTGAGGTTGAGAGGATGAGTTAATTTGTTCAATGGTACTTCCTTGATATGGCTCCATGGACAACAATCTAGCTTGAAAGTTGTGATGAAACCAAAGGTGTGGTGGCCTTGAATGGAGATGGTTTCTCTCACTGTCCAAGAAAAACAATTGAACTTGAAAGTTGTGATGAAACCAGAGGTGTGGTGGCCTTGTGTTGAGGTGGTTTCTAGAAGATTGTCTCAGCTTGTCACCTTGCCATCAAATGGCTCTATATTTTCACCCTCTAAATAGTAGTGTAGTTACTCCCATTACAGAGACCTACACAATTGGGTGTATGAGGATCAGGTGTGGTAGTCCAAAATGGATAATTGCAAATCTCTTAGTTTATAGTTTGACATTTGAGATTTGAAAGGATTCTTTTCATAAATAATACTATTGTAATCCACCAAGACATCTTGTAAAGATTTAAAGAGGAAGAAGGCAGATCTGAAGAAAAAGTACGAGAACCAGCCCAAGGCAAAATCAAACAAGAAACGTGGTATCTGAAGATCTCTCTTCCTGGTTGCTCCTTGCCGCCCTGAGATTAGAATGCTAACAGTGGTGTGACCATGCTTATTGTCCAACATTGAGCGGTTGTCTGGAAAGTCTACAAATCGAGAGTCTTTTGTAAAGGTGAAGAACAGCCTATGTTGCTCAATAAGTAGAGCTAATGATTTAGTTGTTACAGATGAGGATGAGGCAAGATACTAGCCACCTAAGGGCAACCGTTGTGTGTGCTGCCAAACATTACATTTGAGAATGTGAACGTACTGGCGTTCCACAGCAGGACAAGAGTTAAAGCGATGCCCAGGTACCTGCAAGACGTATGGCCCAGCAAGTTCAGTTGCATGAAGAGTGTCAACATGAGGAGGAAGCACGGCCGTCCCCATGGTGTTCAGATCAGCCATGAGAAAACAAGCGAAACAAAACTCTGCCTGCTGCGAAAGGGGCAGCTGGAGGAAGCCTGGGCGGGATGCAGCGAAACTGTCGACGCAAGCCGTGAGCCATTGAGGTGCAGGCCGGACACCGCGGGTGCGGAACAGAGAATCCAAGTCGGCATATTGGGAACCCTGAAGGGGGGGAGTGGCAAAAGGGGGAGGATGGATGGAAACGGGAATGGATGATAGAGGGTGGCTAGGGATGGGACGACGCTGAAGGAGGGTGGGAGGGGGGTCCAAGAATTGGAGGTCATCGTCGTGGTGTTGGGGGGGAGCAGAAGCGGAAGCAGCTGAGGGAGCGGGAGCTGGAGCAGAAGCTGAAGAGGAAGATGATGGTGGTAATGCATTGTGGTCGTCTTCTGAGGAGGAGGAGGAGGAGGAGGAGGAGGGAACTCGCAACGCTCGTCTGCGATGACCCATAATACTCTACAACTTGGCGCATTTGATTCAAATTTTCAAACTCTCAACACAAAGGGCTTTGAGGGCCATTTTCCCTTGTACTTGCCATCATAGTAACTGTGCACTTATATATTGTACAGGGAACACTCCTTGAAAGTTTACAAGGGAACATTGCTAATACATTCATGAAAATATAATGGTACTACATTCATGACAAGATGTGGATATATCTTCATGAAAGAGCAAGAAACAGCTTCAAGGAGTCATGATACATTATCATTTCACTCACTAAAAAAGCAAGAAACAGCTCAAGGAGTCATGATACATTATCATTCTAATTCACTGTATGCATGTCTGCACGTTTTGGCTGCATTCCGCCATAATTGTATAGCCAGCACAAAATCAAACTCTGCTAGAGGTGGCCCTTCGATTGAAATCCGCATAAGTGAATCCAAGTTCTTGGTTTCCAATCTATTTCTCAGCTTGTTCTCGATGATGTTCTGAATACTGAAGCCCCTTTCACAAATAGATGTGCTGCTGTAGTGCAACAAGGCAATTTTTGCAACTCGAAGAAGCATAGGATACTTATCACAGAGCACTTCATTTCTACTAATAAAGCACCATGCATCTTTCAACACTTTTCCTCTTCAATCTGATGGTGCTTGTATCTTAAAAATATGATATTCCCTCTTCAATCCTCTACCATCAATCAAGCATCCTACATGTGTACCATCCACTAACATTGCATCATTTCCAAACTGCTGTGCCAACACTCCTAGCTCATCTCCTCCATAACTTTTAAGCTCTTGAGTTGAAGGAAACGTGGAAGGTGCAAGGATTTTGAAGCTCTCCAACACATGATTTTCAGAAAACCTAGATCGCAAGTTTCTTTTCACTTCATTACAAAAAGCACTTTGAAACTCAAGAGCTTCAGCAAGATCACTACCAATAACACATCTATCAATTCTTACCCCATAGTACATGTCCCCTTTTAAAGCCCTATGTGTGGAATATAACCATCCATCTTGGCCACCAAACTTAGGAATAGAAGGAGATCCATAACCATCATGCCCTTGCATATTGATGTTGATGTCTTGAGGCCCCATAAATTCCATATCTAGCATAGTGATGGTGGAAGCCACTAAACTAGGAATAGTTGTAACATCCACATAATACTTCTGAAAGGCATATGACAAGCTTGCAAGATGATCCATCACGTCACCCAAAAAATGCAACATGTACATGAACTTAAAGTTTGCAACCAATTTAAACACTCTTGTATTCTCCTCCTGTAAGCATACCAAAAGCGGCTCATACATTTCACAAATCTTGGAAATTACCTTAAATCTACTCAACCATCTCATCTTGTGAATCTTTTCCATCCTCAAGCTTGGACAATCAAGATGATTAGCCAACTCTGCCAATCTAGATGACCTTTTAGAGCTTTTCTTGAAAATTCCAGCAACTTCATTCAACACACAATCCACATGTTGTGCATCAGAATTTTGTTTAAAAGTGTCAGAAATACATAAGTGAGTTCGGTGTGCCACACAATGTATCGATGTCATGAAAGGACTCCTTCTCTTCAACAATGCAGCCAATCCATTTGTAGAACTAATCATTACAGACCATTTTTCTCTCATCTATACCATATTCTCTAAAGAATTTTATAATTGCAGTTTCCAAGCCCCTAGCTGTCCTATCATGTATTTCAAGCAAACCTAAGAAAGAAACCCGAGGCTCATGATCGTAGATGTAAGTGGCATACACAATGAGATGCTCCATGACTGAAATAATAGAATGTGCAGTTTATAGTTATTAGGCAAGCAAAAGTAATGTGGCAAGGACGAGAGTGAGAGAGGAGATACAACTTCATGCTAGGCTTTGCAGTGTTCTAAGAAATATGTAAATCCACTTAAAAAATCTTTTATTGTATTGCTAAGGGGGTGGTTAAATCGTAGGTCCACTTCCGGCCCAATTTAGTCTTGGAATGACAAAGGTATTGTCCTTGAAAGATGGTGCAATTTAGAGTAATGGAGGTTTTCTTTGGGCTTTCTTTCTTGGTGTGAAGATGCAAGACTTGGCCACTTGCACACCTCACTCTACAAGCGAAACATTGTGAAACGACTTCTCATCAAACATTTTTAGTGGTAATAATGGTTTTATTAAAACTTACTTGACTAAGTTACTTCTTTTGGTATTCTATCATTTTCATGTTTCTTTGATGTACTTTAATATTCTATTTAAAAAATCATTTTCTTTGATGTACTTTACTTATTATCTATGACAAACAAACTATGGCTCATACTTCTTCCCCCTCCTAAGGGGCTGTTTCCAAATCATCCGTTCAATCTAACCTAGGATACAATCATGAATTTGGGAAGAAACCTTCACACGTACAAGATAAACAACAAACAAAATGGACTTTTTTTTTGTAGAAAACAAACAAAATTGACTTAAGAATGGAGTGGAGCAACCAAGCCATGAATCCCATACTCTTATAAAGGAGAGACGAGGCATTATTCTTAGCATCTTATCCTATATCTAGGCCAATGTTGATAACCATCTTCACTAATATTATTCATACACTAAAACATAGCATTTTAGAATTTTTCAAGCTTAAACCTTCAACACTAGACATAACAATTGAAGTTGCCAAACAAGCATTGAGTTTAGGATGAAAGAGATGAAGTAGCTCTAAAATTGACCAACTTAAATGTCAATAATGCAATGGTATTACAGACAAAACAACAATAATAAGTGCATAAAGAGCATTGTAGATAAGATCTAGTGCAAGAACATGTCAAGGATCCTTATGCTAGAATTTAGCGTAACGCAACATAGAAGGGGCAAAGAAGATCCAAATTAAAGCATGAACAAATTATCTAGTTAATGGAAAGAATAGTCAAAATCAATTAACTTCAATACATTAGGAAATCAAAGGGTATATACATTGCAGTCAACCGTGTAGTAATAGCGATGGTCACCAAATATGCACTCCTAATATCTACAATTACATTAGACATGAACAATTTAGGGAAACAAGCTAGAATCCAAAAAACATGAGCAAGATTTTTCTTCCAAAGGTAGAGGTAGGTCATAAAGAGGTAGTGGTAAAAGAAGGTAGGTCAAAAAGAGATAAGAGGGAAAAAACAATCCATTGGTGGCATAAGTAGTCTTCAAGCAAGCATAGCTATTCTCCAAGTCCAAGATTACATTCAAACAATTGTCATCAAATTACCATCAAAGTCATTCCATTTTGAGGAGATCAAGGAATCGTTGGGATAGAGATAAGTTTGCTAGAGGAAGTTACTAAAACTTCTAAAACAAGACTAGGAAGTTGCAAGTATTGTCACCTACCAAAAGCAAAGAGATCTTGCAAACAAGCAGCACAATAAATCAAGTAATCAATCACAACAATTTGCAAAATATGCTAAGATTCTCAAGACAAATTAAATCTCAAAGTGTTTATTTCATTAACTTGGAAGAAAGTGAATAAAGAGAGCTTAGGGAATATGTTTATTTTATTTATCGGATTGACCCATCAAAGACATTTTTTCATAATTGCATGCAAATACAAATGCAAAAGATTATATAGTTTATAAACAAAAGCACAACAAGCTCCAAATAACAACCTATTTTGATTGGATTCTTCGATAAGATAAGCTACACAACTCTAGCAATAAGAGGCACTTTGACCTTCACTAAGCTCAGGGTGTTATCTATTATTCCAAACTAACACAAAGAAGCTAAAGGAAAACCTCAGCTTTGATACCAAGTTCAAAAGAGAGGAGACATAAATACAAAGAGAGTGCAAAGAAGTGCCCACATACAATCAATGGATTCAAGATCATTAGAATCAAGTATAGAAAAGCTCATATACAAGCTAGATATCCCAAGAGACATTTAGAGTCCTAAACAATGTGCTCTTAAACACTTAAATTCACAACTTGATCTAGATATATTTTTTGGGAATTCCCTCTCTTGAGCTTAAGGTAGACTCATAAGACTATTTTTAAAACACATACATAACATTAAAAAGCATCACATGATTACAAAAACCAACAAATGTATAGTAACACAGTTTTTCACCTAAGTAAAAGCCAAAATATATCACACAACAAATCTCACATTTCTAGTGTGTTGAAGTATACCTAAGTGTGCTAAATATAAGTATTTTTTTGCTGATATTACTCATTAGTGACTATAGCCACTCTATAAGCATAATTTATACCTCTGAAGGTTCTTATAATATCACTTAATACTTATATCTTAAAATTAGCATTTATGCAATGTAACCAACAATCAAAATAAGGTTTAAATTTGATGTTCTATATCATATTACTTCTCCTAAAAACTGATTTGACTCCATAGTATCATATTGAACTTGTTATACATTCAAAAAATAAGTAACAATATCAATTTTGCCTAACTATCATCACTCACAAAGTTGAGTTGAAAACTTGTTATACATTCAAAGAATATGTAAAAATATCAATTTTGCTTCACTATCATCACTCATAAAATACCGATTTGGGTCCAAAAATCCAAACATATGTTTTATAGTTATTATTATACATACTTTTTTTTTATAGACTCATCAACTAAGAGACCAAAAAAAGGTGATTCGTTCAGCCTCTCTATTGTTGTGTGCAAGATAGAGTCACTAATATAAGTGGCAAATGTTGCTATTGCTTTTTCATTATGATATAACTCTCGGGGCACTAATACACTTCCACACATATGCAATAAATCCAAAATTGCAAGAAATTTCAGAAATGCCATATCTTCCTTCGCAACATGATAAGAAGCTTGAAATAAATTCAAAATTCCAGCATCAACATCCCCTAATTGCCGTTGGATACCTTCATGGAGGGCTTTTTTCCCATAGTTTTGTGAGTATGATGCCCACTTGTGTTGTTTTGAAGCGGCATGACATCATATCGCACTAAGCTGAATATTCACTGATCCAATAGTGCCAAATTCACTTCAACATTTTCTCATTTTTTGGCATGTTGTACAAAAAATACGCTGCCCATTCAAAAGAAATAGCCCAAGAATCATTCCAAGCCAAACAAGCATTTTTAATTCTTAAGACATCATTTTCTTCACCCAGTCGTGGTGTCTCTTCTAGATCTGAGTCACATGTCACATGAGATGATGATGCTACATCAGACAAGGATTTTCTCACTCTCTTTCTTTTCACGGGAGGGATCAATCTGGTCATTCTAGGAAAAGCAAAAAGAGTTGTTTGTCTTTGAGTCATGGTTGGGCATAAATCTGTAAAATATTGCAGTGCAATGACTACTTAGATGCTTGCAAAATTCAATTCAAACAACAAGTAGCTAAAAGTTGAATCAATAATTCTACATTTATTATTTAGCATAAAGTTCATGCAAGTCAAAGAATAGATTCAAGCTCTCGAAAAAAAACAAATGCAGCAATTAGGTTGCAATCATATGAGGTAAAAGGAAGCAAAGATGGCCTAAGAAAACAACATACCTGATACTAAGAAAAAAACATCATAATAAGTACAAAAAACTTGCCTGGCACCTGACTAGAACTCCGGCTGAAGCTTCACGAGAAAGAAGGAGCTGCCCCAAAGCAACCATCACTGCACAAATGAAAGACAGCACATAGGTGTGTGCTAGATGCTTTTGCAATTAAAAGAGTGATTAGGGTCTTGAATCTGTGGCAGTGATATAGTTCTCTTGATCTAGTACACACCCGTGCATATAGATTTTCCAAGTCCATTTCAACATTCCTGCTCCTTAGCACAATAATAAGCTTAGGTGTTTCCAAACGGATTTACTCGTAGGAGCATGAGAAGGGAGCTCTCCCAAGGGCGGTACAAGATGACCAAAAGCCATAAGGTAGATCTGGTTGGGCTCTTCCAATTAAGAGAAATGCTACTATTTTAGAACATTGAAATATTTCATTCCTATATGTTGATCTAGCTTGCTTCTAGCATTTTTATTGCATCTTATGCACCAAAAAGACAGTGTTCATAGGAGTAGACAGGGCCAGAATATCTGCGCAGGAGATGTTTGCGTTTGGGCATTGACATATTTGATGAAATCGATAGCATCGAAACCGAACAAGCTCTTGTCATCTTTGGCATTCTGACATTTTTGACCGCTTGCAATTTTTGCTCTGATTGCGGCTTTGAAATGCTTGCGAAACCATCATTCGCATTTTGAAATGAAGATTGCAGATTTCCAACTTCTGATCACCTCGCAACAATAGCCTTAATCTTGGTATTGCATCAGTAGTAGCAATGAAGGCTGGCAAGAAAAAGGCTATCCTCAAAGAAAGAACTTTCACCCCTATTGCTTGCTTAGCCCCAACAATGATAGACAGGAAAAGGAACGAGCCGCTCGAGTGGCTGCCCAGTGACGGACATCATTTGCAGGAGTTGGAAACGTTGTACATGGCGAATCTCTTCTTTTGCGATTGAGAGTTTTCTGCATTATAAATTAATCGTTTCGAAAGACCCAAGCAAGCTAGACAGCATAGGAAGCTGTTGATCATGACTAAATTGTGGTGGCTGGTGGGAGAAGATTGCTCATCTACTGCAGGACATCAACAGCAGCCCTTACTGCCTTGAAGAGAAGAGGAGTGAAGGGGCCTTACTGCCTTGAAGAGAAGAGGAGTGAAGGGGCCTTACTGCCTTGAAGAGAAGAGGAGTGAAGAGAAGAGGAGCTACAAAAGATGGAGCGAAGAGGAGAGGAAGTTGAAATCTTACCTCAGAGCTAGGGATTGTGTTGTATGCAGAGGTTGAGACATGAGCTGGTACGCCTACAAAGTACAATCGCCGAATGTAGGGTAATCAGTGATGAGAGATGATTAGGCTTCATGATTTACTTCAATGGTTGCAGCCATGGAAGGAGTACAGTACAAGCTCAGGGAGTTTGAGCCCCCAAATACCCCAAGGGCAAAGATTCCAGGCAATGGGCACAAGTTGTAGGTTCCAGCTTACACGTTGTATGTTCTAGCTACAAGCTGTGGTTAAGTGTCTTGCGAGAGTTAAGTCTCGCCACTCCAGGTTTTGAGCCTCCTATAGGGGTTTAAACTCCAAATAGCTTAAGGCTTAGAGGCATGAGGCTAACACAAGCACTATTTGGGAGCTGATTAGGAACACCTCCTAATGCAAGGCTTGTCCCAAGTGCTCTCATATGGTTAACATAAGCGCTATTTTCGCTAGTAGGGAGAGATGGAAAGAATAGCAATATGCCTTGGCACCCTACAGGCCCAAGAGCCTTTTTATGTAAAGAGAGGGAGAGTGCTAAAAGGAAAAGGATTGGCCCTCCCTTCAAAAGGTGATGTATAAAAGGCCAAAGGGTTGACTTTGGTCGTAATTGTTGTTTGCACAAGTTTGAATACAAGCTCCCTCTTCTCTTCCAAGAGTGTTTTGGGTGTTCCCTTGTTCCCATTGTAATGCCCTTGTGTTTGCCACTCCATCCCCCTTCACTCTCCTCTTCCCTTCTCCTTCTCCCTCCCTTCTCCCCCTTCTCCCCTCTCCCCCTTCCCTCTTTCTCTCATGGAAACACATTGCAACAATCTGGAGGCCGCTAGAGTGACACAAGCGGATGGCTTGTGCCTTGCATTGCTCTCACAAGGAGTAGCTTGGAGTGGAGACTCCATCGGCATCTCTTCAACATCCCCACGACACGTGAGTCACCATTGAGACCACACATTTTTGGCACCGTTGCCAGGGAATAAAGGTATGCTTTTGCATTGCACTAGTCTTCTTTCATTATCTACCCATTGCACAAGGCTTCAAGCTTAACTTGGAGCTTTGTTAGTGGAGCTATAGGAGAAGAAAGGGTGAAGAAGTGAGAGTTTTGGATGAAAAAGTTAGGAAAGCTGTCATTTTCTTTTGGAGAGTCTTTTTGATCATTTGAAGCTTGTTTTTCATGTTTTTTAGTGTTTTGAGTTGGTAGGAAGTTAGTTTGTAAGATTGCTAAGGAGTATGATGTCCAAACACACAAAAAACAACAAAAAATGATGATTCTTGCTGAATTTTGAAGTGGTTTTGTGTGGTAAAACTCACCCCTCAAGAAATCTTGCATTTTGGCTTGCAAAAGTTGTTTTTCTTTCAAGTTTTTTTCATTGAGTGGGTAGACTCTTTGGGGCTTTTGTAGGCAGAGTGCAATTTATGCAACAATTGGGGATTTTAGATCACTTGCCCTCTTCTGTATGCAATTTCCCGCAAGAAATTGGGGCTTTTGCAATTGGGTTGCAATTTTGGAGGTAAAGAGCATTTTGGAAGTTTGCAATCATTTATGGACTCAGTACAAGTCAATTTGCAGACTTTTGCCACTTTTTGCAGATTCTATTTATAGATTTTTGGGCATTCAACATAGCATTGTGGTGCATTTTGAGCCTTTGATAGGCTGCGACAATATTTGTGATTGTGGGTAGACTTTCTTTGTAGATTTTACTTGTGCTTTTGGCATCCCAGAAAGGGATTTTACTTGGTCAGTTTGCTGTGTTTTTTTGAGTTTATCTGGCAAAAATGGGTCACAGCAACCCCAATGAGGTGTTCGAAGTTCTCACACAGGAGGATAAGTTGGATGGCACCAACTACTCCTTGTGGAGTTTCATGGTTTGCAATATCTTGGTTGGCAGACATCTTTGGTATTATGTCAATGGAGATGAAGCAAGACCAGATACAGTGGCTACACCTATCACTCCTATAGTTGGAGGCAGGGGTAGGGGTCAAAATGTAGCACAAGTAGTTAGAGCTGCCACTCCAGGAGCTCCCACAACAGAGCAAAAAAGATGGGACTCTAGAGATGCACAAGCTCTTTCAGTGATTTCTCTCTCTATCAAGAGGTTCATTATACCTCACATTTGATCATGCAAGACATCAATGGCAGCTTGGGAGATACTAGAGAGCAGCAAGAAATGATGCCAGAGTTTCCTTTATGAAGTGAGAGCTTTCCCATATGCATATGGATGAGGGAGATTCCATGAATTATCACCTCACAAAGCTTCAGGACTTGAGGAAATAATTGCTGAATATTGATGAAGTTATTCCAGATTCAGAGATGATACCCACCACTCTGAATTCTCTTCCTGAGTCCTATCTTGGTTTCCACACCTCGCTAAATTTATCATTGAGGGGGCCTAGCAATCCTCTCTCTTTTCACGAGTTGGTAGGACTTCTGTTGTAGGAGGAGCAGACAAGAAGAAATATGGCAACCCAGGCTGGCGACCATGCCATGCTTTCCAAGTTCAAGCCCAAGGGTAAAGGGCAGCGAAAACAACATTCCAATCAGCCTTCACATCAGCATAAAGCTGATTCAGGATAGAGCCCTCTTATAATGCTAAGGGTGATGCAGATAAGCAAAAAAAGAAGGGCATTTGTCACTATTGCAAGAAGCCACGTCATTATATTGGAGAATGCAAGAAGCGCATAGCTAAAGAGAAGAAAAGGGATTCAAGTATGGCTGTGTTAGATACATCAGCTCTACATTCTCATGATGGGGGAGATGTTGCAGCCAACTTTGTGGAAGAGCACTATGCCTTTTTGTCTTGCACTTCAAATTTTTCAATGGGTAGTTCAGATGCTATAGCCACTAATTATGATGACCCTTATGCTTTTTTGACTTGCACCTATGATCCTTCAAAGGATGATGCTCTCTCAGTGTAAATGAGACACTGTATACTTGGTATTTTGATAGTGGTGCTTCAAAGCACATCACTTCCAAGAAGAGTCTTTTTGTATCTCTGCATCCTCCACCTACCAAAAGAAGGCGACTTGTGCAAATAATTCTTCTTATTCAGTGTATGGAGTGGGAGACATTATTCTCACATCCACTGATGGCACAGATTTCAGAATTTCAGATGTACTCTATGTGCCAGGCATAAAGAAGAATTTGCTTTCAGTGTCCTGTCTCAAGAGAGGAGGATTTCAGGTTGTTTTTGATGATGATAAGTGCACAATTAGAGACAAAGAGAATGACTATGCTTTGATGTTGTTTGGCACTTTATATTAGGGTCTTTTTCAGCTTGCTTTATATGAAAAAAGATCCGATCTTGCATTATCAGTGAGCATTCCCACTGCTGTGATGTAGAATGTGGAGTTATGGCATGCCAGGTATGGGCACATGAGCTATGGCAGCTTAATGACACTTTAGAGGCATGGCATGGGAGAAAGCCTTCAGTGAACCATTTCAGAGTTTTTTGGTTGTGTTGCATATGCCCACGTGCCTGTGGAGTTTCGACACAAGTTGTCAGATAAGGCACTTAAATGCATTTTGTTGGGGTATAGTTCACAAAGAAAAGCCTATCATCTCTACAATCTTGCTACCCACAAGGATTTTGCGAGTAGAGATGTTATATTCTCTGAAAATTCAGCATATACACATGGTGAATTTTAGATTCTAGCTTCTTCAGAATATGTGTTTGAGAGGATGCTTCCTATAGCATTTGGTTGCCCCGTTGATCCTCCTGATCCACATGCCCCAATTTAGCCATCGACTGATGTTGTACCTCCATACGGTGTGGATGAAGATGTCAGGCAAGAGATTCAAGAGATACATGTAGCCAAAATAGTCCCAAATTGGTTACTACAGACTCTCAGGGAGAGTAGGCTTGAGGCCCCATTGCCTGGCAGGACTCATAGTGCAGTAAGGCTTGTAGGGGGGGCTCTTTCAATTGAGACAGCTTATGCAGGGACTCTTCTTGATGAAGAGGAGCCTGAATCTTTTGAAGAATCAAAGGATAATGTGCATTGGATGCATGCCATGCACAATGAGTTGCAGTCCATAGAAAAAAATCAGACTTGGAATGTTGTGGATTTGACACCAGGTAAGCATGCCATTGGTGCCAAGTGGGTTTTCAAGGTAAAAAGGAAGCCAAATGGGTCTATTGATAGGTACAAGGCAAGGATGATTGTCAAAGGCTATGCACATAAGAAGGGCATAGATTATGAGGAGACTTTTGCTCCTACATCCCGGATGACCACCATACAGTCAGTTATTGCAATAGCTACAAATTTTGTTTGGAATGTCCATTAGTTGGACATAGAAATAGCTTTCCTTAATGGGGACTTGCAGGAAGAGGTTTATGTCAAGCAACCTCCTGGATTTGAACTTTATGGGAATGCACTTCAGGTTTGCAAACTTCACAAAGCTTTATATGGGCTGAAACAAGCCCCACGTGCATGGTATGCCAAGATAGATGCATTCCTGGCAAGTAAGGGATTACAAAATAGCCCCATGGAAAGCACCCTCTACATCAAGAAGGATGGGGGGGATATTTTGGTCATCATTCTTTATGTAGATGACATGCTACTCATAGGGTCAAATGAGAATATAATTGCAAATTTCAAAGTTGAGTTGAAAGCTGAATTTGACATGATAGATTTGGGCATGTTAAATTTTTATTTGGGGATCCAGTTTATACAAGACAAGTGTGGCATCGTTATGTCTCAATCCAAGTATGTGCAGAAGCTCTTGGTTAGTTTCAACCTACATGATTGTAAGCCTATTACCACTCCCATAGAGCTGGGGCTGAAGCTTACTATATATGATGTAGGTGAATCAGTGGATGTCACACTTTACAACCAGCCTCTTGGATGCCTCATCTACTTGTGCAATACAAGGACCGATATTCAATATGCAGTATCTTAGGTGAGTACATCTATGCATAGCCCAAAGAAAACACATTGGCAGGATGTAAAACACATCTTCAGATATTTGCGAGGCACAAAGTCTTTTGGCTTGATGTTTCCCGGGGGGGGTGACTTGCAGATGCATGCTTATAGTGATTTAGATTGGGTTGGAGACTATGATAGAAGGCAGTCCACTAGTGGTTATTGTTTCTTTTAGGGCAATGCTTTCATTTCTTGGCTGAGAAAGAAGCAATCTATAGTGGCTACTTCCTCATGTGAAGCTAAGTATAGGGCAGCTTTCATAGCTACAATTGAGTGTGTTTGATTGTGACATTTGTTTGATGATCTTCGTCTCATATTGGAGGGTCCTTCTCCAATTTTCACTGATAGTCAGAGTGCTATTGCAGTGGCAAAGAATTATGTGTTTCATGCTCGCACAAAGAACATTGAGGTTCAGTATCATTATGTCAGAGAGAAGCTGCATGCAAGGGAGATCAGTATGATCTATGTGTCAACACATGACAATGTTGCAGACCTTTTCACCAAAGCACTTCCACGTGAGAAGTTTGAGGCATTTCACAATGCCTTAAACTTATCTCCTTTTGAAGATTGATCTGAGAGTGCTCTCAATGGAAGCAAGAACGGAAGAAGGAGAGAGAGAGAGAGAGGGAGACAGAGAGCCACACAAGTTTTGGTGGGTGCAGAACCACCCTAATCTTCTTTTTCATTCATTTATATATGTGTTTGAGTATTGTACATAACTGGGGTGAAGGCACAGTGACCTTTAACCCCCACAACCTCCCACTTAAAGGACAATGTGCCTTTAAGAGAGAACTAGTGAGCATACTATCCAATGCCCATCAATACACGACAATACTCAAACCGCTGACTAGGTAGACTCTTCGTCAGCATATCTGCAGGGTTATCATTTGTATGAACCTTGACAAGCTCTATGTGCTTGTCCTCAAGTACCTCCCTAATGAAATGGTACCTGACCTCAATGTGTTTGGTCTTTGCATGAAAGACCGGATTCCGTGCTAGCTGAATAGCACTCATGGAATCACTATGCAATGTCGGTACACCTGTATGAATCCCCAAATCTCCCACTAGCCGATCAAGCCATATAGCCTCCTTGCAACCCTCTGTGGCTGCAACATACTCAGCCTCTGTGGTAGACAAAGCAACGCACTTCTGTGCGCGAGACATCCACGACACTGCACCACCTGCAAAGGTGAACACATAACCAGAAGTGGATCTCCTACTATCCACATGCCCTACATAGTCTGAATCTGTGTACCCAAGTACACACATGTCTCCTTTACCAAAGCAAATGCACATCTCCTTGGTACCCTTCATGTACCTCATGATGCACTTAACTGCCTCCCAATGCCTCTTTCCTGGATTAGCCATATACCGGCTAACAACTCCCATTGCAAATGCAATGTCTGGTCTAGTAGCTATCATAGCATACATAAGACTCCCAACCGCTGATGCATAAGGAACCTTAGCCATCATGGCCCTCTCCTCTTCTGATTTGGGACTATCTGTATGACTCAGTTTCACATATGGAGGCAATGGAGTACTCACTGCCTTCCCCCCCTCCATATTGAAACGCTGCAATACTTTTGTAACATACTCTTTTGGTGAAAGCCAAAGGAGTTTCCTACTCCGATCACGCGTGACGCGCATACCAAGAATATGACCTGCAAGTCCCAAATCCTTCATATCAAAGGCCTCATGCAACTTGGCCTTTAAAGCATCTAGCTCATAAGTATTCTTGCTAGCCAATAGCATATCATCCACATATAGTGCCAAGATTATCAGGCTATTATCCTTAGCCCTTTTAGTGAGACGCAGTGATCAATTTCACTCCTCCTAAAATCATGGGACCGAATGAAAGCATCAAACTTCTGATACCATTCTCTAGGCGCTTGCTTAAGACCATAGAGACTCTTCTTTAGCTTGCAAACTAAATGCTCTTTGCCCTTTTCTTCAAAGCCTTCCGGCTGCACCATGTAAATTTCCTCATGCAAATCCCCATGCAAGAAAGCTGTCTTGACATCCATCTGCATAAGCTCCATATCCTCTAATGCCACTAGTCCAAGCATGCATCTAAGTGTGGTCATCTTCACAACCAGAGAGAATATCTCATCAAAGTCCACACCCTTCTCTTGCTTGAACCCTTTAGCAACCAAACGGGCCTTGTACCTAGGCACATCATCACTTGTGACCTTCATTTTGTAGACCCATTTACATGGCAATGCTTTCTTTCCATGTGGCAAAGAAACCAAGTCCCAAGTCTTATTCTTCATAAGTGAACTCATCTCTGATTGCATAGCATACTCCCACTTGCGTTGATCCTCACGAACGCATCATAGCCTCTTTGTAGCAAGAAGGCTCCCCGCAATCAGTAAGCATCACATACTCTACCCCTGGAACAAACCTATCAGGTGGTCTAGACACTCTAGATGATCTTCTCAAGGGCATTTCAGCTTGCTGTCCCATTTGCATATCAGCCACATTTGGCTCATCATTTCCACCAATAGATGATCCATCATCTACCCTTGATTGTATACCTGTGGGAGTACTTGGTTGTACCATTTCTTGCACATTTGGTGCATGGACAGCTTGCTGTCTATCAACATATGCAGGTGGATTCACATCTTGGAAAGTGATTCTCCTCATTTCCACATCCCTCATGGGTGCCTTATGCATCTTCTTCTCATTGAAGACCACATCATGGCTGCGTATGATCTTCTTTGCTTCTGGATCCTAGAGACGATAGCCCATCTCTCCACTTTCACCATAACCCAGAAAGATGCATTTCCTAGACTTAGGATCTAGCTTCTTTCGAAGCTCTTTTGGCACATGTGCATATGCCTCTTTCGAAGCTCTTTTGGCACATGTGCATATGCCTCACACCCAAATATATGCAAATGAGAGTAAGAGGGCTTCTTGCCACTCCATGCCTCTTCAGGAATACCACCATCCAAACTCTTACTAGGTGATCTATTGATCACATGCACTGCAGTCTTCATTGCCTCAGCCCAAAAACCACCAGAAAGACTTGCATTGGAAAGCATGCATTGCAACCTTTCTTGAATGGTATGGTTCATCTTTTCTGCAACTGGATTTTGCTCTGGAGTACGAGGGGATGTGAGCTCCCTCTTAATCCCACGTGTATTACAGAAATGTTGAAAGTCATGAGAGAGATACTCTCCACCATTGTCAGTCCGTAGGCATTTAAGCATTCTACCTGACTGATTCTCAACCAAGGCCAGCCATTTCTGAAATACCTAGAACAGATCACTCTTCCGAGCTATAGCATAAGCCCACACTTTCCTAGTTGCATCATCAATGAATGTCACATAGCATTCAGCCCCGCCTAATGACCATGTAGGCATGGGACCACATACATCTGAATGCACCAAATCAAGCTTTTCAAACTCTTTCTTTCCCCTTCTTTTATGGGCTGATTTAGTCTGCTTCCCATAGAGACAGTGCTCACAAAATTCAAAATCAGAGAAACTCAAATGCGGTACATAACCCAAACGGCATAAGAGTTTCATTCCATTCTGGCTCATGTGCCCCAACCTGCAATGCCACAAAGAAGTGCTTGGCTGCTCGGTTATTGGAACAACATGATCAAATACCCCTGATACATGTAAGGGATACAAAGTCCCACACTTGGCACCCCTGGCCAAAAGCATAGAGCCCTTCTGAATTTTCCAACTCTGAAAGCCAAAAGTGGTGTGAAAACCAGCATCATCTAGCTGACCCACTGAAAGAAGACTCTTGGTTAGCTTAGGCACATGTCTCACATATTTCAAAACAAATGCAGACCATTTCCAAAAGAAAACTTTATGTCACCTGCTCCCACTATGTCACATGCATAGTCATTTCCAAGATGCACACAACCTGTCTTTCCACTATCATAAGTGGAGAACCATTCCCTATGGGGAGTAACATGGAATGAAGCACCAGAATCCAAAATCCAACCCTGGGAATATGCATCATCTGAAGTGGTAAGCAACTCTGTGGATAAACTAGACATGAAGAGAACATCATTGTCACTATCATGTGTGACTGCATTGATCTCCTCGATCTTCACTTTTCCTTTGTCCTCCCTTGGACTCTCTTCCTTTTGATTTGCACCCCAATTTGCATTCTTTTTCTTATCCTTTTGCTCTCTTTTCAGCTTGTAGCAATCCTTTTTCATATGGCCCTTCTTGCCACAATGGTAACACTCAATGTTCCGTGCCTTGGATTTGCTACGAGACTTTCCTCTTTCTTGGGACTTCCCCCTGAATTGTGATCTACCCCTTTGCAAATTTAAGGCTGCATCCTGCTTGTTGCCATCCATAGACTTTCGTCTAATCTCCTCGGCCAACAAGCTACCCACAACATCATCAAATTTCAGTACTCCACCAGGTGCAGAGTTACTGACAGTTGTACGGAAGGTATCCCATGAGGATGGCAATGAACATAAGAGAAATATTGCCTTAGTCTCCGCATCAAAATTCATTTTCTGAGCCTGAAGTTGGCTGAAAATAATATTGAATTCATTCAAGTGAGAGGCAATGAAGACCCCTTCCTTCATCTGCAGCTCAAACAACCTCTTCATGAGGTAAACTTTATTAGATGCAGTTTCCTTCTCATAAGTGGCACACAGTTTCTTCCACAAATCTTCCGTAGTCTGCTCATTTACTACTGTGAAATAAACTGACTCTGCAAGATGAAGTCTAATAATAGACTTTGCTAATGCATCCAACTCATTCCAATCATCCTCAGACATATTTGCAGGCTTAGCTTCAATCCCTGCCAAGGGTTTAATCTGCTTCTTTTGAATAAGCACATCCCTTATTTGTTCTTTCCACAAAGAAAAGTTTGTCCCATCAAACTTTTTAATGTTGAAAAACTCCTTTTCAGACATGGAAGAGGATGCCATGATGAAATAAAGCAAAATCCCAAATGCTAGTGCCTCAAGAGAGAATCACACCAAATACCAGGTGCACCCAAATGTGTATGCCACAATAGAGTGAAATATCACCGAAACTCAAAGCTCAAAGCATCTGACTCATGTGCATATACTATGCATCCATATGAGCAAATCTGGCCCAAAAGAAAATGCCAATAAGTGCCAAATGACTCAAGCATAAACACTGTCCACTGGCATATGCATCAATAATATCTCATCCAAGAGAGCATAGCGCTATCAGTGCATCACCTGCAATGTGTCAAAGCTGTCCCTCAGCTTAAAATAGCATCCATGTGCAAAGCGTCCATAAAAATAGCATCCCATAAGGCAATTTGGGCCTATCAGCGCATCCAATAAGGACCGCAATGCATCCAAATGGCCTATAAATCATGCACTGCAACCCAATGCACACCACGAATGAGCGCACACACTGCTCAAACTACAGCCAGAGTGATCTGCATAAGGTATGCTCAAGAAATCATAGTCCCACGGTAATGAGCGCTATTGAAAATAGAACTTGAGATGCCTCAAAACATGGGGCCATTGCATAATCGGACTCAGCAAGAAAATTTGCAAATATCTCTCTTCTGCCAGAACTCCAAAATCCCAACCGATGAGTGAGAAATGGGAGTCAACACTTATCCACTGCCATGTGGCATAAATCTAAGGTTTCAAAACCTTAGAATGAAAAATGCATAATAGAGAGACGAAATCGAATACACAGAGATCTATAACTCTGAAAATCCTCCACCGAATTGCGCAAGAACTGACAGGTAGGGGTTTTTGGGCGTCCGGAACATAATGGGACAGTTGGAAACCGTGGTCTCAATCACTGGGTCCAACACACGGGCTGAAAAACGTTTTTTGAAACAGAGCTGTTTGTAAACTCCACCGGAGTGCGAATGATGAGCAACATAGAAGTTTTAGGACCTCCTGAGTCCACCGGAACTAACAGATCTGCAAATGGTTGCTCCAAACTTGAGTTCCAACACCCGGGCAAAAAACGTAGGAACTAACACAGTGAGTCAGAAATCCAATGAAATGATCCCAGATTCAAGAATGAAGGTGTTTCCAAACTCCTGAAGTAATGTGGACACCAAAAGCAAGCAATAGTTGCCTCTACAAGTCAATACGGAGTCTCTGTCATCGAACGGAACAAGAAAAAGCTCAAAAAACGACTTTTTCTTTGAAAGCTCTTAACAGGCTCTCAAAACCAGTTCGCAAAGCCAAAGTGACTTTTCCAAAGGTTCCTCCAAGGTCTCTGCGCACTCGGATGCAAGTAAAGTCACCCACAAAGCTTCCCATAGAGCTTCTCCTTCCTCTCACAGAGCTGTTGAGCTTCCAGCATTCACGCACGCTCAGCTAGATCACTCGGGCTCTGATACCAGTTGAGAGTGCTCTCAACGAAAGCAAGAACAGAAGAAGGAGAGGGAGAGAGAGAGGGAGACAGAGAGCCACACAAGTTTTGGTGGGTGCAGAACCACCCTAATCTTCTTTTTCATTCATTTATATATGTGTTTGAGTATTGTACATAACTGGGGTGAAGGCACAGTGACCTTTAACCCCCACATGATCACTACCTTGTACACCACATTGGCACTATAGGGGGGTGTTAGAATTATTAGTATATTCTAGGCAGTGGCCAATGTAATGTAATAAGTGGGTTAGGGGCACTTTTCCCTCTTAGAGTTTTCCTCCCCTAGATCACAGTTTAATCTCTAACTATCGTTAGTGAAATTAGATAGGGTTTTGTCACTTAGACAAAACCCTGATCTCTTTCATTGTACTTCACGTCAGTTCAGTACACTTGGGGAGTGAACTACGTTTCGCTCACTCTCTCCATTTTGCTTACTCTTGCTCTTGCTTTCTTTCTTTCTCACACCAAGGGCTTCTGAAGCCCCATTCACTAGTGTGGCCTCTCCTGCACCTTCTACAGCATCCAGGTTGAGAGGTACATTCTTCAATATGTTCAGATGTTTAGGCCAAATAGAGTCGGTAGACATGGACAACCCCTTCAGTGGCATGTCTGGAGGAGGGGAAGGTCAGCAGCATCTAGCTCCCAAAATGTAGAGTGGAACCACCTTCGTGGACCCAAGACCCTCCTCCTTTGCAAGGCACCCCCAATGGGAACGCATGGATGATGAAGATCCATGGATGATAGAATTCTGAGGGCAAGGCCTCGAGCCGAGGGGATGCGAGGAACTTCTAAGGAGTTGTGCCTTATGAACCCCCAACAATCCATGTGCCACCAACTTTCATTAACTATGGGGCTCCGTAGGCTCCACTCTATTGCCCATTGTATGGAACCACTGTGCCCATGCCCCATGATCCACCCCCTCTAGGAGTACATCCGTTTCCATCCATACCTATTGCACCAATGAATGCAAGCCTTGGCACATTCGTTCCAATGCCGGTATTAGCAACTACATGGATACCACCACCAGGGCCAGGCTTAAGGCCACGCTTGCATCTCGTAAGGCCCACAATGGCATCGCCCCCACTAGCTGCCTCCAAATAGTGTTAAAAAGATGAGGCAATGTGCCTCTTGGTGAATGCCCTAGGAAGGGGGGCCACACCACCTCCCCCCGCCCCAGCGTTCCCCGCCACAGGGATTATGAATCCCTCAAGGAGCCGACCCATAGCTATCTCCAAGTTAATGACCAAATTCCTTGGAGAAGGAGACCCGGTCTCCCATGTGGAGTGATTTGAGCAAATCTGCAAAGCATTTGGTGCTTCTGGGGACCTAGAAATGGCTAATGCATTTGGTCTCAGCTTGGATGGCAAAGTAGGCCAATGGTATAGGGCTCTCACCCCACAAGAGAAAGTTAATTGGGAGACGTTAATAAAGGCCTTCATTGTGGGGTTTGCCCCTAGTGGCCATAAATGGAGCCTAATAAACCAGTTGTATGAGGTAAAGTAGAAGGGCAAGGAATCCCTTTGGGATTACATAGCCAGAATCAAGCACCTCAATGCCCGCTGTGAATTGTACGATCAAATGAGCAATGAACGATTGTTGCCCTGCTTCCTCATCGGATTGGTATTGCTAGGTCTTCTAGTGTGGAAACGATCAAGAAAGAGACTCTAGTGTGGAAACGATCAAGAAAGAGACCAACGAGCTCAAGGGCTTGGATATGAGTGAGCTGGCCTCCAATTTGCTAAATCAGCTAGGCCAACAGTGGAGGTCAGGAACCTCCAAGAAGGTACCAAGCGACCCCCACTTGTTTCCATGGAGAGACAACATTTGGTGTGGGGTATGCAATGGCAACCACCCCTCCAATGAGTGTCCATGCCTAAGGGCAAGGCCGGCACTCTACTGCGCACATTGCCATAGGTGGGGAAACCATGATACCTCCCAATGTCGATTTCCAAAGTCCCTTGTCCAAACCATGTATCAAATGAGACCCCCATTAGCCTAATGGCTCTGCCTAATCCTCTGAATACACAAGGTGGTCATTTGGCTAGTTCAAATCAATACAGGGCTCAGCCGGCTCCATTACCACCACCCATACTAGGCCCTTAACCTCCACTACCTTGTATAGCTTTGGTCAATCAAGTATTGGTGGAGGAAGTGCCCAATGACTGGGAGGAGACGAATCCAGATCATGGACCCCTTGACTACTACCCCTACGAGAAAGGAAGTGGCACCCTAAGTCACTACCTCCTTCAAGAGGATCAGCAAGTCCCGGTGTTCCAGACTGCTCCCATGAACTCAAGGGCTAGAGACCTAAACTCCGTCACCCGAAGGCCTCCAATACAACACTATACCTACCAAGGTCCCCATAGGGCAAGTGAATCCCCTACAGAGGAACTTTAAACCCTCCAGTGTCATGCTTTAAGTGCCAAGGGCCACATTTCTTGAAGGACTACCCCTATAGGGATCTTACCCTTGCTGGTCCACCCTTAACCATCCCCACACCCTTGTGTGCAAGGTGTGGAATCGAGCATCTGTTCAAGGACTATCCCTTGAGAAGATCGACAACCCCAGTCACCCCTCCTAAGAGCACCAGCCTTAACTTGCTTAGCATCGAACAAGGCTAGGTGGCCACAGTATACTTAAAAGTCATCAAAAGGATGCAAGCCAAAGCATTAGGTAAGGCAATGAGGAAACTGGCAAGGAAAGATAAATGGCCCCTACCACAAGGCTTGGAGATAAAAAAGGTGGGAGAGATTGTGGTCTAAATTAAGACAGAGGAAAATTTGTTGAAATACAATCGTAAGTGCTTAAAGTGCTGCATGAGGATATATGGGGTAATGGGAATGTGATTGAGGCCAAAAATGATATGAGACCTAAGAAAAGGATGATGAAAGAAGTTGGGGTCCGAAGTGCAAACATGAAATTAATCATCAAAAGTTTTAAGAAAGAGCTTAAACCTCTTAAGTGAAATACATTGACAGGTGGAGCTAAAGGATTTTGCTAGGAGGGGATTTAAGTTAAAATTTTGTTAGCACAAAGAACATGAAAGTAATTTGAATTTTTTAATTTAGAATAGACTGAAAATGAAATAAACCATTATTGAGTAGTTTTAAGGAACGTACCTCGAGGTCCCCTCACCAATAAAGAAAACAAAGAAGAAGAGAAATCAAGCAAGTGTGGGTCTGAAAGGATCTACTAGAGGCCCAAGGCTACTTTGAAAGTGAATCAAATATTTGGGTTCCAGAAAAACCTCGACATCAAAAGCCACCCCATCATGCAAACAACAAACCTCGACATTGGAGAACAAAACGATGCCATTACTAGAGGCCCAAGGATATTACCTTGGAAACACTTATATTTGGATACCCAAGGTACTAGGTATAACAAGAGCACCTCCATCATCTTCCAATAGCAATGACAATGTGCTCAATAAAGAGCAAAAGAACGAATGGAGGCCCAAGCCTCTAAAATCTTCATCATCAACAAATGAGAGGAAAACATCAAATTCAAGCCTACCAATCATGAAACATCAAGACAAATTTTGGACAGAAAAATGACAAGAACCTAACTTGAAAAAGGTAGAACCACAAGAACCTACTCACAAGGACAAGGGAAAAGTGCCAATAAAGGAGGATTGCACACCACGGACATCCTCTACCTCCTATCGTCGTGTAGGTACACAAGAACCCATCTCAAAAAAAGAGATAGTAACACAAGAACCTACTCGACCACCAGTCTATCAAAATGCCTTTGAATTCATTGCATTATCTCCAAGGCAAATGGCAGTTACACAAGAACTCGTCTCCAAAAAAGAGACAGTAACACAAGAACTTGACATGAAAACAAGGGAATCTACTTTGGGAGACCTTCCTTAGTACAAAGTTTGGCATCAAGCTTTATGATAGCTACACGTGTTACACCAACCATGCCAGGCATGATGGGAAGTCACATAAGAACCTTCCAATGAGAATGATGAGATTTTTTCACTGGCAACTTTCTCAAAAGCAACTTGGGCTCAACAAAAATAGAAGATCTTTGAGACACTATAGTCCTACTCACATTTGCTCTAGAGGACATACATCACTTTATTACAGTGAGACAATGGAAGTTGAATAGGCTAGATGATGTAATTTGACAAAGTCACCAAAAAGATGGGATTAGGAAGGACTACTGCAAGCTCAAAGATCTTACGATGGCAATGTGGATCCCTAAGCATCATCAACATGGCATCCCACCTTCTCATGCTTGTATCATGGCCAGCTTCACCCCTCTAGAGCCACAAAAATAAGAGGAGAGATATGAAAGGGTGGATTCTACAACACCACAATGAAGCATTCACTGGCTGTAGAACCCACTCATAAAAAGGGAGTAGTAACACAAGAACCTACTAAAAGGTACACAAAAGGAAATCAAATGCTAGTTCAAGGCTTCATTAGTTTTCCCATGAAGAAATACAAACCCACTCCTTCAGTATGACACTCAGTCAACTCCATAGCAGTAAACCCACAAGAATCTACTCATAAAAATGAAGTACATCCACAAGAACCTACTACTATGACAAAAGATACTAGAGCCCTTCACAGCATGTTGCTACCATGGAAGAAGCTCCTCATGAACAAAGGCCCTTGGGGTTAGTCAAAGACACATTAACCTCTAGTAACCCAAGGGCTTCTCCACATACAGAACAACAAGTGATCCTACACAATAGCTCTGCAGGATGAGTTTGATTGCAAGGTGACTCTCATGACAAAAAAAGGGGTCTAGATGAGTTTCTTGTAATCCTCAAAGATTTATTTTCACTTTCATTTACTAAACCCACCCTTCATTAGCTAGCTCTAGCTCTCCCTCCTCTTTTTATTTGTCCTTATTATTATTCTTTCTAATGCTTAACCTTAGTACTCACTTAACTATTTGAGCCTTCCAATGTCATATCAGTTTTCATTTAGAGGAATTTTTTGGAACCCAAAACACAATAAAACTCTCCAGTCATAGTCCTCCTTTTAGGAGTTTGTATGGTGTATTATCAGACTCCTCTTGATTTGATGACTGAGACTAATAAAGCTCCAGATGGTGCCATAACCTTATTGGGCTCAAATAGTTCCAAGCAAAGCCCTCAACGAAATATAATCTATAAAATGGATTTTGAAAGAACTTCAAAGCAGAGAAGCAAGGAAAAATGTCATGCAAAATTTTGGACTTACAAGCATGCCAAGTCAAAGACATAGTTTGATGAGAATCCAATAAACGTTCCACTCAAATCAAATATGGGACTTAAGGAGGAGCATGAGAATACACTATATGTACCCTGCTAACAGTAACCCCATAAGATCTTACATCAACCCTACTAATACCTTCTTTCTCTACTAACTTACACCTTAGATTCTTCTTTTTATTTGCCCTTATTTGAATGGTCACAAGTACTCAACTCGGCTCACTCAAACCCTGAGGTGCCAGTTCTAGAAGAATTACTCATCCATACTTCTAGCAGCAATTCCATAACAAGGATCCACTACCTTTCTCAAAATCTTGTCTCCTTGTGTGTCTTGTTGATATTGAGATGCACCACATTGTGGATAGCTTATACAATGCTTCTATGTTACTCTATAAAGGATGCAATACTTGGGACATGCATGAATTGATTTGTAATCCATTCCTAATCATGCCAGCATCTTCTTTGCATCCTGGGACATTGACCCTTTCAATGAATTTGAAGCATTAATTTGGAAGTCACACTTGAAACTATAGTTTAGACCACATCAAAACTCTTACCAAAGGAGGGATGTAATGCTAGTGTCTGACCATCCATAATTTGCTTGTAAATTCAAGATCAAAAGAATGGAGGCAAGATGAGAATGGCTTGCCCCTTCGTATAACATGTTGCTTGCTTCACGTCGCAATCTCTCCTCTTCAGGACTCATGATCTTCTCCCTATTCACTTCCACATCTTCATCTCTTTAATTTTGTGGTGAAGGAGCATCAAAGTAAGTGTTTATTATGTCATGCATTATTTCCTCCTCATTCAGGGCATCTTCCTCTTCACTATTTATATTATGTTGCTCTTCCATCTCTGTATCTTCCCTTAGAATGTTTTGATATCCTTGGGTCAACATCAACTTGTGAGGATGATTATGCAATGCATGTGCTCTCAAAATTCCCAGAAAAATTTCATATCCCTGCAAGAAAATAATTTAGTTAATCGTCTCACATAAGTCCCATGCAAGCATGAAAAGTTAGTACATGAATTGACTTTAATGAATTCACTCATAAAGAAGCTTAAACATGACTTCTGCCTCATCGTTCAATTGTATCTCTAGTGAATGTTGAAAGTGAAGATATCTCTTTAGGTGTGTTGTTGATATGTTGCATAATCTCCTTATTTGTCCTTTGCATTGTGCACAATCACACAAGACTCATAGATAAAGATTTGCTCTACTAGTCTCTTCTTCGGACTCTCATGAGCTTGAAGACATCTATAAAGGATACACATGATCATTAAAATACCATAATCCATACATGAGAACATAACATGCCAAAAATGGAACCCATTTTGTTTCATGATTGACTATGCCCTATTCCATCCATATTTCCATAAAAAAACGTTATGGAAATTTACCAGAGTCGCTATTTTCATCAATATTAACGTCGAAAAAAGCATTGATAATGTTTTGTTCTTAATAGGACATTAAGCACTGTCCAAAAGAAAATTGATGAATCACATGGAGCTAATGGGGATTCCTTAACATTTTCTCACACCGTTTGATGCATAAATCATAGCATTATGCTAGTGCATTATGACTATTTTGAACCAGAAGAGGGGATGCATGGGCAAAAACATGGACAAATTCATTCTTGACCATGCAAATGGGATCCGATGGACATGATACTTTGTACAAGCCTTAATCTAGGTGATTTTGAGTCTCTTGTAAAGTATTGTGGCCATCAGGTCCCATTTGCATGACTAGAACACCTTGGGTGCATTATTTCGAACCAGAAGAGAGGATGCATGGGCAAAAACATGAAAATGTTCATTCTTGACCATGAAAATGGGATCTGATGGTCATAATACTTTGAACAGTATTCAATCTAGGTGATTTTGAGTCCCTTGAAAAGTATCGTGGTCATTGAGTCCCATTTGCATGGCTAGAACACCATCGTTGCATTATTTAGAACCAAAAGAGAGGATGCATGGGCAAAAACATGGAAATGTTCATTATTGACCATGCAAATGGGATCCAATGGACATGGTACATTGTGTGGACATCAACCTAGGTGAATTTTAGTCTCTTACAAAATATCATGGCCATCAAGTCCCATTTTCATGACTAGAGCACCACCGGTGCATTATTTCGAACCACAAGAGGGGATGCATGGGCAAAAACATGGAAATTCTCATTCTTGACCATGAAAATGGGATCTAATTGCCATGATAATTTTTAGAGCCTTAATATAGGTTATTTTGAGTCCCTTGCAAAGTATCATGGCCATTAGGTCCCATTTTCATGACTAGATTGCATCGGTGCATTATTTCGAACCAAAAGAGGAGATGCATGGGCAAAAAATGGAAATGTTCATTCTTGACCATAAAAATTGGATATGATGGCCATGATACTTTTCATGGGCCTCAAACTAGGTGATTTTTATTCCCTTTCAAAGTATCATGACTATCAGATCCCATTTGCATTACTAGAATACCACCGGTGCATTATTTCGAGGGGATGCATGGGCCAAAAACATGGACATGTTTGTTCTTGACCATGAGAATGGGATCCAGTGGCCATGATACTTTTTATGGGCCTCAATATAGGTTATTTTGAGTTTCTTGAAAATTATCATAGTCATCAGGTCCCAATTTCATGACTAGAACACCACCGGTGCATTATTTCAAAGCAGAAGAGAGGATGCATGGGCAAAACCATGAAAATGTTAATTCTTGACCATGCAAATGGGATCCAATGGCCATGATACTTTCATGGGGCTCAATCTAGGTGATTTTGAGTCTCTTACAAAGTATCATGGCCATCGAGTCCCATTTACATGATTAGGGATGCATGGCTAAAAACATGGAAATGTCTGCCCTTGACCATGCAAATGGGATCTGATGGCCATGATACTTTGCACAAGACTCAACCTAGGTGATTTTGAGTCCCTTGCAAAGTATCATGGCCATCAGGTCCCATTTTCATGACTAGAATACCATCAATGCATTATTTTGAACCAAAAAAGGGGATGCATGGGCAAAAACATAAAATTGTTCATTCTTGACCATGCAAATGGGATACGATGGCCAGTGTAGAGACTTTTACCCAAGAGGTCTCCTATAATAGAGCTCCCATCGAGAATTCTAGCATGGATTAAGTAGAGACCAACTTGTATAAATCTCTCTCAATGGAAAGAAACTCCCACTCTTTGGGGTTTAGTGTTCAAGTTCACTCTTGTGTTTATGTGATAGACATTATTGTGTTATAGCATGCCTTTTCTATTGTACTCCTTACCTTTGCCCTCCCTTCTCCCATCTCCTCCTCCTCCTCCTCCTCCTCCTCCCTCCTCCTCCTTATCCCTCCACTTCCTCCTTTCTCCTTGATATACTTTGCATAGGACTCAAACTAGACTCAAACTAGATGAGTATTGTGACCATCGAGTCCCATTTGCATGACTAGAACACCAACCACCGATGCATTATTTCGAACCAAAAGAGGGGATGCATGGGCAAAAACATGGAAATGTTCATTCTTGACCATGCCAATGGGATCCAATGGCCATGATACTTTGCATAGGCCTCAATCTAGGTTATTTTGAGTCCATTGCAAAGTTTTGTGGCCATCAGGTCCCATTTGCATGACTAGAACACCATCAGTGCATTATTTCGAGCCAGGAGAGGGGATGCATGGGAAAAAACATGGAAATACTGATTCTTGACCATGAAAATGGGAGTTGATGGCCATAATACTTTGCACAGGTCTTAGTCAAGATGATTTTGAGTCCCTTGCAAAGTATCGTGGCCATTAGATCCCATTTGCATGACTATAACACCACCCAGGAATTATTTCGAATGGAAGAGGCGATGCATGGGGAAAAATATGGAAATGTTCATTCTTTACTATAAAAATGGGATCCGATGGCCATGATACTTTGCACAAGCCTCAAACTAGGTGATTTTGAGTCCCTTGCAAAGTATTGGACCATCAAGTTCCATTTGCATGACTAGAACACCACCAAGCCATTATTCAAAGTAGAAGAGGGGATGCTTGGGAAAAAACATGGACATGTTCATTCTTGACCATGAAAATGGAATGTAATGGCTAGGATTATTTGCATGAGCCTCAAACTAGGTGAGTTTGGTCCCTTGCAAAGTATCATGGCCATCGGGTCCCATTTACATGACTAGAAGACCAACAAGGAATTATTTTCATACATGGTGAAAAAGTGATACGGATCCTAAAAAAAAACATTTTCTTACACCAAATTCAATAGTACTTAGCAAGAATATTTGAATTAGAGGACTTCTAACTTTCATCTGGTTTCACAAATGAATGTCAAACATGGCCATGGAAAACTGACATCTTCAATTGACAACATCTCGGTTCAATTAAAATGGTAACAGACCCTAAAACAATGCCCATAGGTTTTAAAACTTCACATCCCATTTTATGCTATCACTTCACCAATACTGTGAAGACCTAGAATAGGGATTTGCATTTAAATTTTGAGACTAAATACCCTAGACCCTAGAAAATGATTTTAATTTATTTTTACGCTTTTAGTGATGATAATATTGACACTTTTATTGATGCTACGGAAAGTAAAACCCAATCCCCAATCACGTCACTTTCATTATTCTCTTCCATCCTTTGCTGATCCTCTATAGCTTGTCTAGACATCCATAGGTTGTAAGCACCTCTCCACCACTAAGGATGACCACCACACCACCTTGCAAGCATCCCTTTCCACAAGGTATGTTGATTTTCTTTTCCTTTCCTTTCCCTTTCCCCTTTCCCTTTCCTTCACTTTCCCTTTCCATCCCTTTCCCTTTCCCTTCCCTTCCCCTTCCCTTTCCCTTTCCCTTCCCTTCCCTTTCCCTTCCCTTCCCCTTCCCTTTTCCTTTCCCTTCCTTATCCCTTCCCTTCCCTTTTTCTTTTCTTCTGTTTTCTCCCTTTCTCTCTTGTTTTTTCTCCTGCTTCTATTTTCCCCTTTTCTCATTTTCTCTCTTCTTCCCTCTCCCTTTCCTTCTTCCCTTTCCCCCTTCTCATTTCTCTTTTCTCCCTTCCCTTTTCTCTTTTCTCCCTTCCCTTTTCTCCCTTTTTCTCTTTTCTCTTTTGTCCCATATAGATGTAATTTGCGACGTATATCGAAGTTTCGAAAAAAATAATACTGTATTTTTCGTCAAAAAAAATGTTGAAAATGAGTTGAACAATTGTAGCGAACTACATGTAATCATTGACAAGAAGTCTTTGATGTGGTTAGCATATTTACAACTTGTGTATATTGTGACATTCTTCTTCCAGATTTAGTGACTGATCAAAGTAAAACTGTGATTCCAGAAGCTTTCATCCTTTGAGTGATCCCTCAAAGTGATAATGACTCTTGATTGTGCATTTTTTGGCAAGGGAAAGTTGGCTAATATCTCATGGTTAGCCTCTAAGACAAGGTTTTGAAATATTTCAAGGTCTTCATTCTTACTTAATAAAGGACCTGTAAAGAAATTCCTCTTGAGCTAAGCATTTTTGGCAAGGGGCAGTTGGCTAATATCACCTGGCTGGCCTCTAAGACAAGGTTTTGAAATATTTCAAGGTCTCTATTCTTACCTAATAAAGGAATTCCCCTAGACTAAGAAAGCTAGTTAGTTAAGCTTTAATGATTTTGTGGACTCATAAAAGATTTACCTCGATGTGGCTAGCCAAAGCCCATCCATAGTACAAATGTCCACTTTTGAAGATGAAGGTTAATTCAGTCTCTAAAGAAAAGATGAATTATCAACATCAAGCTAGGTTTGATTGGAAACCATTACAACATCATTGATTCGATGCATCCAACTAATGTAGTTTGAACAAACATCAAAATGGTTTGATTTGATAAAATTTCACTACTATACATGGGCCTTGTTCTGATGATTAAGCGTCGACATTTAGCATACATAGTGTGCTAATTGTTGGTACATATGACGGGATTAATAAGGTCGGTATATACCAACCAATGATAGAAGTGTTAATGGTTGGTATGAGGTTGGTATATACTGACTCATAAGGTTGGTATATACCTAATAACAAAAGTGTAATGGTTGGTATATACTGACTCTGTGAAGCTTTCCTATGCCGACCTGTAACAGAGAGTGTTTTCCCCATACTGACCTTTAACAGAGAGTGTTTTCCAATTATGAAAAAAAATTCTTTTCATACAAGTTTGATCCTTTGAAAGAATAAAAATACAAGATCATGTACATCAAGTTTGAGAATCGAGATAAAAAAGCTCATATATTCATGTCCAAGTTTGAGATGAAAAAAATCAATCAAGAGCATTTAAATTTACATCAACGGCTTCATCCTAAGCCATGTCCTGCATGCCAAACAAATCTATCTCCAACTCTATACCCAGTTGATCCACTATATCATCATCTTACTCTGGCATCGTACGTTCACCTAAGACTTGATCTTGTGATTCCCCTTCTTCAATAAAGTCGGGTGATTCTTGATCATCATCTTCTTTCTCAATATCATGATCTCCATCTTCCTCCCGTATGATGTCATTGTGTGCATCTTCTTCTTGGCTCATATTGTGATATTCATCTTCTTTGCTAGATCCATTTGGATCAATTGGATTCGACATTGGTAGTGACATCTCCATATCCACATCTCTATCTTCAAAAATTTGTTTACTTTTAAGTTTCAATCTAATTTCAAATTAAAATGGTTTCACGCTTAGGGTGCAATATCGAATGTCCCATCAGCGGAGGCAAGCGGTGATGTGATGAGGAGGCAGTTCTTAGGGGATTTGGCATAGATGTCGATGAGGGACACGGACACACCTGTATACGGAGAGGGCGAGGACGATGATAATGACGATGACAATGAGTCAGATGAGCAGTAAGAGTAGTAGTAATAGTAGTAGTTTGTATATACTTCGGCATGTATATGCTTTTGTTTGTCAGCTTGTTTGAGTGATTTTGTATCACCCTTTTCGAAAGGAAAATTTTATAACAAACAAGGTTGTTTATACTTCAGCATGTATATGCTTTTGTCTGTTGGCTCATTTGAGCGATTTTGTCTCACCCTTTTCGAAAGGGAATTTTTGTAACAAACAAGGTTTGAGAGTTTTATCTCGCATGTTTGCTTGTAAACATTCTTGTGTAATGCCCAAAAAAAAAACATTAGTGGGGAAAAATGGGACTACAGCAAGCCCGGTTTTTGCCCACAAATTTGTTTTGGTGTTCTGTTAAAGGTTGGTATATACCGACTGTTATTTGATCAGAGTCGGTATACACCGACCTTTACCGACACTACTGGAGTGGATATATATCGATGAATTTATACCAATGCACATTTTCTGAGACTAATCTTGACATAATTACCAACCTTTTTACCCTTTAATTAAAAAATAATAATGTAAAAAAGGTTGGTATTTGTGTCGAAGAACGGCCTATACCTTGTAGTGTTTGACAAATAGGGTTTGAATGAATGGTGCATCCATCATCCCTCCATCAAAGAAGGTTCAAGAGGATGCATAGGATTCTAGTAGTCTTGCCTTTTAAAGTCCAAAGTTAGATTCAAAAGGAAGGTTGATGTACTAGCATTTATGATAGCGAGTCAGGAGTCATACAAATGTGCATGATGGCAATGAGACAAGAGCCATTGAAAGATTACAATTTCTATTGTGAGTTACTGACAAATCTGCCTAACCTCCATAGGAGATTGCAACATCAATCAAGGACTAGCAAAACTGCTACACCACTTCAAGGTCTACATGGGGCTGGCATGGAAAGGAGTTGCCTTGATATATGCACACATATTGAAGTACAAGAAAAAAATATAGAGCACTCAAAACCTAGTCTAGAGCTAAGGTCATGGAGAGTACTAAACATATCACTTACACAATCCACGGTGATTTAGAACACTGGGAGCTCAAGCACTCAGCCACACAATGAAGTATGGGACTCTATTGAGAAAAGGCACTCAAGCTCTAGGAGTTATGAGCTATGAGTAAGGCAAAGCAATCACAACTTGTAGTGGAGTTGTAGGGCAAGTTGGAGCAGCCATGAGCTGCAAGACAAGCAAGCAAAAGATCCCAGTAAAGCCCTCATTGGAGAGATACATGATCACACCATCTCTTTATTGTCACAATTGAAGTGATCCCATAACATTTTGACTTTGGTTTAATCTCCTTGATAGCCATGCGTAGTCAAGAAGCATTTTTTGTTGTGATGGAATTTGAGAGTTTGTTTGCATTTGTTGTTCTTCTATGATATCTTATAACCGATCAAAGTGGTAACGAGGTTTTGCAATATATTGTTTGACACATATCTCTTTTCTTCAACATGTATGTCCTCTCTTTTTTGGGAAGTAGCACTTCTTCATACAAGTGAGTCCTATCACTCAGTTTCTAGGACTAGGAGACAAGATTTCCTTAAACAGGAGATTGTTGTCTACCTATAGGCTAGCAATCTTACAAAGAGAAGAGTAGATGAGATCATCAGATGCCCAACTCCATGAGTACTTACTATAGCAAGGGATCATAAGTAGTCACATTTGGAATAAAAGGCTGAGTTTTCTTACCATCTTGAGTCATCATATGCTTTCAGACCTAAATTGAAGCTTATATTGAGGTTTTTTTAATAGTAATACCAATAAAAACGTTCCTCTTCTAAAATAAATTTCAACTATAAAAGCATCATAATGGGCCCTTTTCTATTGTAGTATTGCTTAGGACCCACCCAATTAAGAACAAAGCATGGATTTCACATGGATTGTGTATGATTAAGGCTTTAAGAAAAGAGGAAGCTATAGTTGTTGGCATGACTAAACAATAGCTTTTACATTGATATTTGCATTACTGCATTACCATGGAAATGTAACGTCTTCAACCAATAGTGCTATAGCTACTTTTTATTCCATTGATTCGATAATATCAAAAATATCATATGATAACCCAATCATTAAATGTATGACACCACAGAAACAACATTTGTGTGGACTACAACCTTTAAACCTCAAACATCATGCAAACATTTTGTGGATTACAACCTTCAAACATACACAAAGTATAGCTAAATAGAAGAAGAACAAGCATTGTGCATGCATATGTGCATGCACGCATGTGTGCTTGTTTGCATGTGTGTGTGCACGCAGGCATGCATGTATAAATGCATGCATTATTGTGCACATATATAAATACATCTATCTTATAGAAATTACTAAAAGAATTGCTTCCAAATTATAAAAGTCCAGTTGTGTTAACACTTTTGGGGGTTGGTAAGCTTAGGACTTTCTTTCTTATAGCTAGATAGGCATGAATCTAGAACCAAACATATCATACATTGCATTAGTATATTAGTATCAAGAGAGAATTGTAGAACTAATGCATTTGAACTTATTATCGTCTCATCTGGAGATAATAGTAGAACTAGTGCATCTGAACTCAGATTTATAAATAGAATAGACTTAAAAAGAATGAGGCGCATATTCATCTAACATGTGCACATTAATGGCTCAAAATTATTCACATGCATGACGCACTAATAATGAGCCTTGCTCATCATATGCATGCAACACTTTTTAATGTTACATACGCACAGGCCTCTTTTCATGGGATAATGATGTGGAGACCCCACAAGGACTTTGTTGAAGAGAACTTTATCTTTTATTCTTTCACAAGATCCATGTTTGAGAAATAGAAACCTTTGCTTAGCTCATTGCCAAGGGCCCATTATTGAAACTAGGATAGCTACATGATCATGAAATAAAAGCATATAATAATCACATTATTGTAAGGACTTAGGACGGTTTATTAAAATTTAGTTAGCTATTAATCTCTTTTTTGTTTTTTTGGGAGGAGGGGGACTACTTACAAAATCTTTATATATAATGTGGAGGCTATGTAAGGTAGAAGATCTAGTACATTGTAAGAGATGGTATATTAAACATCATCATTTGAACTCATGTTCTCTCTTTCTAAGTGCTCCCCTACCTTTCAAGGCCCTCAAAAAATAAAGGAAAAGCATTAGGCAAAGACTTAGTAATTGTGTGTGTGTGAGAGAGAGAGAGAGAGAGAGAGAGAGAGAGAGAGAGAGATTAATTTTTAGCAACAATGCCAAGCAGCCAATAAGGATGATTCGACGTCGATTCGAGAATCGAACACACATGGAGAGAGAGAGAGAGAGAGAGAGAAAGTGAGTGTTACTTCGTAAGGAGCTAGTGGGGTCGAATCTGGGATCTAACCGACAAGGATGGAGGGAGAGGGGTAGGAAGGTAGGATTGGGGGAATATTCCCCACATGCATAAACCTCACAAGGGGTTTTTCCTGCCCCACGTAAACCTCTCTCTGTGTGTGTCTTGTCTCGCTCTCACAAAAGGACGCCATGATCATGCGTTAAGGTAGGTGACAAATGAACTTGCTTGGCTACCTACCTCTCCCTCCTCCCTTTCATGTGCCCAAACAGGGAAGAATCTCTCTCTCTCCCTCTCTCTATATATGTTGCAACGCACAACGTTTCCCTCCATTCTTCAGACTTCGACCCATCTCAGCTTCTTCATCATGCAGCCCTCCAAACCCCGCATGCATCGCACCCTCCAGGAAATCATGGAAGAACCCGATCACTTCAATGCCCCTCATTCTGATTTCAGCTTCAGTGATTGGAGCCTCCCCGATCCGGCTCCTCACTCCGCTTTCGACGAGGAGAAGGCCAATGAGAAGCTCCTTCGCTTGTTCCACACCGCTATGGCAGCCAGCAATGTCGCTGTGCTCAAAAGCTTGCTTGCCGAGAATCTAGAGTGGTGGTTTCATGGCGCTCCGTGTCACCAATACATGAGACGTGTACTTACTGGGAGACGTTCCTTCCGTTCCATCACCCTTGCGCCAGTGCGGATCTTTGCGTTTTCTGATAAGGTGTTCGTGGATGGTTGCGGACCCGATAAAGAGACTCACTGGGCTCACATTTGGACTGTCAAAGCTGGCCGCCTGGTGCAACTCAGAGAATATTGGAATCTAGGCGTTATGGTGCGCGAGGAGTCATCGTCCACAAAGGAGCGTTTGTCGAGTCTTTGGGAAAGTAAACTATGGAACACGAATATGTCTACTCCTGGACTGATACTCACGATTTGAAAAGCCCCACCGTGGTTGCATATCGTAGGACGATAGACAAGTGTGACACCCTGGGCCAATATGACGATCAACTAAGATAACTTATTTGAGATTTAAGCTTTGCAAATAGAGTTGGACGTATATATCGTTCCTTCGCAAGCCATCGTTTTAGTTTTAGCAACTCCATGCTCTGAGATCTTGGCACTGATCTCAGAACCTCACTAAAATTGTCCGAATAGTTTCCTCTTGCAACAATATTTCATAATACGAATCTTGCATTTGATAAAAGTAAAGTTGCCTCGTGCTACGTTTCAATTGTGAAATATCTCAAGTCTAACTTTTTAACCTAGCGTATTGCAACAAGTGAGATAATCATGGTGTAAGTTAACTCAGTTCTGAAATGCAATACGTAAAATTAAGAAAGAATATGTTGATATCTTGACAGGCATTTCTCTAAGGTAAGTTTACGTGAAACGAATTGATGCGTAGGCTGGTAAAATCTAGTGAGCTTAAAAGTTAGTTAAACAAAGCTTCTAAATACATGAGAAGAATCTTTAGGAAGAAGATGTGGAGGTAGGCATGTGAGCAAAAGAAGGGAGCACTGAAGTTTACACATATGGAAGAGTCCATGGTGTTCTGATTGGATGTCCTTGATCAATTGGATGATATACGGATGGAGAGCTACTATCTGACTCTGGAGGTTCAAGCAAGGTGGAAGTGGAGAGTGTATTTGGCTTCGAAGAAAAAATCATTTGAGCGCAGGCAATTGTATTGCTATTCAACACTCATCTAGGGAGGATGCCGGAAAAGTTGAAGTTGCGATGGTCGGGTGCATTCTAGATATTTCATGATTACGGGTCTTTGTCATTCTATCTTGCAGATTTGCAAGGGCGAGTACTTCCACATCCAGTTAATGGTTTTTGGTTGCATCCATATCATCATGATGGTAGTCTTCAGTGTCCCTTTCCGATATCTAATGAGGCACAAATTTTCATGGGTTGAGGTGGAGGTGGTGGAGCAATCATAGGAGGACATGTGGCAGGAGGGTAAGATGCATGATGACAGTAGCCTTTTGTGAGATCCTATCCCAGCTGCCATGCAAAAACCTATTTGCAAGATGGGTTATTGGCAATCAGGATTGCAATTCTTGGTCATTTGTTTGCATGTACCAGTTGCGTACGTAATATTCCTCATCGCACTCTCAGTTCTCTTGGTCTCCTTCGTCTTCCAACCTTTCCTTGCATTCAGCACTCTTTGCTTTCCTCTTCTTCACATAGCTATGGTAATGGCATGCACACAATTTCACCCCTTCATTCCATTGGTTTACATTCATTCTCCACATTTCCACTGTCTTCGAATCTGGAGCTTTAGCAGCATCAATTGGCAGAGGGTGAACATTCACCCAGTAGCCTTAGCGCTTTTCCAGCAGCAGCTGACAATGGGATCAGCTGTTGGATAAGCATCAGGAGGTAACCATTCAGTTGATTTATTAGTGGCGGCACTGTATTTACCGATGGATGGAGGCTTGTTTGTGCAATCGATGTGTTCAACAGAGGCGATAATGGCTGAGTTTGAAAATCCTTCTCAAGGTGAGTACAAGCTCAGTGCATGCAAGGATGTTCAAGTTTGGGATCTGTATCACTAGATACTTGAGTCAGTTTGTTTGCAAGCAAAGACCTACACGATCACTCCTAGGTCTCGAGGGATAATCGTGGTTGCAAAGCAACAAGCAGTGCCTTGGGTATGTGTTTTAAAGGAGCGCATCCATGCAGAGGCAGGGTAGAGGCTCAAAGGGTGGCAACGGCAATGGATAAGAAGCAAGCTGTTAACTCAAAGATTGGCCAAATTTTGGAGGTTTTTTTCCCGTTACAGCTTGAGTCTACTATGCCTTGATGGAATAATGCATTGATTCTTACTCTTGAGCCCAAAGGACCTCTGCAGGATGAGGTTGAAGGTTCATCTGGTCGAGTGCCCAAGAATAAAAAATGACGAGGCCCTCGTATCACGCAAGGAGTGGTTTCTTCTCTTGCTCCCCTTACTCCTTCTCATGTAGGTGTGATGGAGAGTTTGTTCCATAGTGGGGTGTCTTTAACCCAGCTCAGCATGATGCATCCGCCTCCCCCACTGGTAATGGCAGAACAGGTGATGGTGTCAGTAGCACCGGTGTCCACCAAGATGGGTGTTGCTGGACGAAGTCCGTTGGTTGGTGGTTCACTCACTCAGAGATGGTTGGATCAACTTCAGTGCATAGTAGCTGCCACAATGGTAACCTCCACTATAGCGGTAGCAATGCCCGAGATGATTCGGGGTGTCAACACAACAGAAGATCTTGCGGTGGTCTCTGAGCTTGGGGTGGTGGTCTCTTCGACACCCTTCGTTGGATTGTCATTCATAATATTCCAACCAGTGCATGTTCAGTTGCAGTTCAATGTGCAATTGCTCACTCGCCCTTGCGACACAGTGTTCTGCAGGGATTGATTCCTCAAGAGTTGCGAGCTTGGAGTTTGAAGTGATTGTAAGGATATAATCTTATGTGAATGAAATATAATTATTGATGAATGAAAATAATCTTATTTTTTGATAATAGTATTTGAATGAATGGCGAGTGAATGGCAATTAAAATATTGCATTCTTGAAAGTGCTTTTAAAATTATATTTGTTGCTTTTGACATAATATGTATTGTAGTATGTTTCTTTTGCATATGAAAATTAATATAATTGGATTGTGTTTTTTTTTGCAACTTCAAAAGCATGGTGCGCGGCAAGATTTGGTCATATGTGACGGAGATATGAATAGTTCATGCCTCGGTCTCCTTTGTGCAATGTAAATATTATGGACACAAGTTCACGGATAGGTCTATTCACATCAAGCAACATTTTCTCAGAATTGGTAGTGACGTTGAAGCTTGCTCATGCAATCCGTCTGATGTTCTTCGATTATGGAAATTATATTTAGAGAAAGCGAAAAAAGTGGTCAATTCGACCTTGATAAGGAATCGTCCAAGTCCTAATGTGAGTAGCACTGAGGTTGATGAGATTGTTGTTGAAGGAGAAGCACCGATAAATGTGAGGGGTGTATCAATACATGAAGGTGATGTAGATTTGCTGGCAAGTGGGTCGCAGGTGAGTTTTGACATGAATAATGTCAGTCAGGTAAAGAAGAGAAAAAGGGGAGCACAATCATCTATGGAGGATGGTTTTCTTTGACAACAAGTGCATGAAGAGCACTAATTAAGATGGATAGAAGCATTTCTAAAAAATGGTATACCATTCAATGTCATGAGAGATGAGACATTTCATAATGCCTTGAAGTCATGTGCTAGACCAGGATTTGTTTTGCAGATTATAATAAAATGCATATGGATCATCTTGATAGAGTTAAACAGACTATGGAGGACTGCTTAAAGAAAAAGATATTGGATTTTATTCCTACATGTGGGTGCATTCTTGCTTTTAATGGATGGACTAGCAAGTAGGCCAGACCCTTGACAAACGTAATGTGCATTACTCCCAAGGAAACAATGTTTTTGGAGAGTAATGATATGTCTCTAAAAGAAAAAACTTCAACATGTATTATAAAAATATACAAAAGAGCAATTCATAAAGTTGGTGGTAGTGAAAATGTTACTGCGTTAGTAACTGATAATGCATCGAATTATAAGACCGCGGGTGAGATGATCATGGCAAAATATCCCACTCTGACATGGGTGCCACGTGGTGCTCATACTCTCAACTTATTATTGAAAGATATTAGACAATTACAAGATGCTAACACTGTAGTGAGTTTTATAAAGAGCCATCAATACTTGCATGCAATATTCAGAGAGCACTCTATGAAGCAACTAAGGTAGTTTTGTCAAACTAGATTTGCCACTTCTTTTTTGGTTCTTGGTAGATTGTTGGAAGTGCATCAAGCTTTAGTTGAGACTATTCCTGATAGACGATGGGAAAATTAGCTCGAGAAAAAGATGCAGTATGCCATACCAGGCAGTAATTGTGTACATCTTATGCAATCATCAGCATTCTGGAAAAAATCTAGAAAGAATAAAAGGTGTAGAGCCATTTGTGATAGTGTTGAGGATGGTCGATGCTGATGCCTTTGTTATGGATAAAGTGTATTGGAAGATCTTTGAAGCAATATGACTAGTTAAAGAATTCATGCGTTTTGCACCTAGGGTAAAGCAATAAGTGGTATATTTGGCCAATAAGAGATGGAAGCAAATGCACACCCCTTTGCATGGAGCTGTGTTTGCAATACATCCACAATATCAAATGCAAGTGCAATCACAAAATCCAAAAGTCATAAGTAACTTTCAAGAGGTTTGTAAGAACTTGCTTTTAGTAGATCAAGGTAAATTGGCCTACCAACAACGAGTGAGGTATGCGAACCGTGAAGGCTCCTTTGGAGATCCCTAGAATCTTGATGCTATTAAGACAACGATTGCACCTACTTGTTGGTGGAAGGAATATGGTGGAGAGACATTGGAGTTGCAAAATGTTGCAACACCTGTGCTCTCTGTTGTTGCATCATCGGGTGCATGTGAATGAAATTGGAGTGCATATGATTTTATTCATTCGAAGAGACGCAATCGTTTAAAGCCATCAAGAGCTACAAATTTAGTATTTTGCTTTGGGAATCTACAATTGTTGAAAGGGTTCAATATTGCAGCTCTAGGGCAGCAAGCGAAGCTGCTGTAATTGAAATTGATGGGCAACGATTGACTACAAAATAGTTGCCAAGGGTGCATTTAGCGAAGAAGAAGATGAGCTTGAGCTACTCAATGACAAAAGTGAAGTCGAACAGATAGATGATATTGTACTTGTATTAAATTCAATATAGAGTATTGTATAATACACATGAGGGAATGGATAGGAGAATATGTTTAGTAATGGAAGAGCCATATGCTCATATCCATCTCATCTCATTTTGTACTTGGAAGTGAAGGGATGAAGCTCTAAATATGTAGGTTGGTATGTTGTGTGAGGGGATGGATAGGAGAATATGTCAAGCGATGGAAGAGCGCATATGCTCGTATCCATCTTGTCTCATTTTGTACTTGAAAGCTAATGACTTATGGGCTACAAGTTATGTTATTATGTTGTAATTATTCAGTTTGTGGGATGATTTGGTATACATAATAGCTAGAAAAAAATTGTGATTTGCAAATATTTTCAAGGCAACATCAAGAAAAAGGGGAGAACAATCATATATGCACAATCGAAGTTTATATTTTCAAGTCACAAGGGTTGATCTAGCTATCATGTGCACTAATCCACGTCAATATATTTCCACATTTCAACATTAACTTTACAAAGTCCACATAATCCACTTAAACCAGTTAAACTACTTAATTCAATTAATCCAATTAATCCAATTAATCTACTCAAACCACTTAATCCAATTAATCTACTCAAACCATTGAATCCACTTAAACTACTTAATCCACTGAATCCATCTTAATCCACATAATCCACGCTTTCCACATTATGCACTTAATCCGAATCATTATAACTTTACATTAGCTCCACATTATCCACTTAATTCACTTAAACCACTTAGTCCACTTAAAACACTTAATCAATTCTAACCACTTAAACTACATTAATCCACATTATGGAATTAATCCGGATCATTATATTTAAAGATGAATATTACAAAGTTATGTATGAAGTTTATAGAGTTGTGTACTAGGTCCCACGTTTGTCATTCCCTGAGTGCTTGGTCCTGCAGCCTGAGAATCTATATTGGTGAGGTCCTCAAAATCAAATGTGTCAATATACTCAGTGGCATCCAAGTCCCCAAAATCATCTAGATAGCATGCAAGCTCAGCCTCCAGCATGTATACGCATGCTCGCAAGTCCTTAATCTCTTTGGCTTGAGATGCAAGGCGAGCTTGTAACTCCTTAGCAGTAGTAACACCCTACTGATGGAGAGGTATGGCAGATGTTGCCAACAAGTCAACAAGGTCACTATGTGCCTGGGGAGTTAGGCCTTAGAGACATGGGCTCTCTATTCTATGTTCTTGCTCCCTTGCACTCCATAGGATGTCCCTTTCCTATTCATGATAGGTGATGCTTGTTGTTCCAATCCACACGTCGATGCAAGATGTCGTGGACATACACCTGCTGAATGAAGAATATGGGTATCTATTGGTTTTTGGGGATGCTCCCTTCCACCTCCATGAATCGCTCTAGAAGGATGTGGGCAAGGGTTTTGTGCCACCATAGGTCTAACAAGTTGGGCTATGCATATTCGTTTCTAGCATTTTCGATCGAAGAAACAAGGTGTTTCTTACGAACTTCGATGGACAATGCCTTTGTACTTGCCAAAGAGAGAGCGGGTTGCCTTACATGGTGTCATCATCCACTAGACTGGTGGCATCAAACATACCCAGGACCTCCCTTCCCAACATCTCTCTTTGGACCTACAAGATAGCTTGAGCCTCAACGTGATTTAGTTGGTCCACTAAATTAGCCTCGAGACACAAATGATGCTTCTGGATCCTCATGATTTAGAGGATCCTCTGGTTGGGGAGGATCTTGTGGTAGAGCATTCTCTCCCTCCTTGCTCATATTTAACCTAAAAAATGACAACAAGATAGACTTGTTTTATATCATGTATACCAAATTAAACAATTAAATTCAACATGACACTTATTGCATCAATTCTTATACCAACAATATGTAAACAATATCTCATGAAATTGTGCCAACATGACACGTATCACCTTAAATATTACTAACTTGAATTTAAAGTATACAAACTTGAATCATGGACTGGAGACTTGGATGATATACAAAAATGGTAATGTTACAAGTAATCATGTTCAAAAATACATATTACAAATTGTTCAGGAGAGACTCAGTCATTTGCTGGTTTAAGTCCTTGGTTGGGATTGAGTTGTATGCCACATTTGGGAGCAATATCGAAAACCCCACAAAAATTAATAGTGCTTGGATGACTGTTTGGTTATGCAGACTTTCCTTGAACCGCAAATCATCATAGCCTTCCTATTAGAGCTTCTGCGGATCTAGTACTAGTAGATGGTCCACAAATGTCTATGATCTTCAAAATGTGATAAGATGTTGCATACACATCTTGTGCAACATTGAAAGGTGGGGGATTGGTGCAGAGGCACTCCGAAGCAACATGGCAAATTCTTAGATGGGAAGTTTGTACAGTGTTGGGACTATTATTGAGTAATGCTGAATAATGCTTGCTAGTGCTTGTTGGTGTCATCATTCCCCAATCACAAATGCCTAGATACACTTCCTCGGATGACTCAGAAAAATGTAGCATAATGTTTTGTGCATGCAAATCATTATGTAGGACATTGTGTTGGTGCATGTAATAAATAATGCATACAAGTGCACTTAAAATATCAAAAACATGTTGACAGACCCATGGAGCTCTAGCAAGCATTTTCGCATCATCTTTGTGTCACACCAGAGATGGTCACTTTTTCCGACATGTCCGAGGTAGGTCAGCCATCTTTCCAAATGATTTCCATTCCAAAACATAAATATTATCATTGGATTATCATCATGTACTAGACCTATAGCTCAGATGATGCTTGGATGTATGACATCACCCAGGCATGTGGCTTCCTCCAAGGCTTTTGCCTTCAATGCATCAGTAGGCACAGAATGCTTCAACACCTTACATGCATAAATTGTACGTGGATCAAATGGTGTAACAAGAATATTACACATGTGCTGACAATTTTGCGTGTGCCTATGCCCACAGCTGCATTGGGTGTGAATCGAATGTGACATCATTGAAGTAGTATGGGTCACAATGGTGTTGCCACTTATGCATGTTCATGTAGGCCATGTGATGCGGATGGTGCTTGTGCACACGAGTATGAAGGTGATAATGATGGAGAGGGCACCCTATCAACACGTGCAGATAGATTGTGCACTCTTGGTGCAGGTGAGTATGAAGGAGAGGGAAACTAGTCAACACATGTGGCAAGAGGCACAAATGGAGATACAAAAGAAGTTGCAAAATTTAGGTGTGCATGTGAGGGGAGAAGTGGAACAAGTGTAGGAATTTCTTGTGGTTATGGAAGAACTTGGGGAAAGGGGATACAGGAGAAGATGGGTTGTGGTGGATGCATTGGTGTATATGCATGGCATGGCTATAGTGATGCTTATGGCTGTGGTGGATGTAATGATGCTTGTGACTATGGTGGATGCAATGACACTTGTGGCTACGGTAGTGCTTGGGGGCATGGATGCATTGATGGAAGGGGGGGAGGATGAGGCAACTCCTTTTCCTTTGAAACCTCGCCACATTCTTAATGTATGTGACCCTAGGCACTTCTACAGCGGGACCCTCCCACTTCCTGTCACAAGAGGTGATGTCTCAATCTATTTGACCAAGGCATCGTCGACTCTCTAAGGTGAAGTGGTGCATGAATTAATCTACAGATTCTACTAGAAATGCATCTGAAAATCATTCATGCAGGGTCCTCACTCCACGCTCTGCCATGGTCCTAGCCAAATTTTATACACTGCTTTCACCATTGTTCAAAGCTGTCTCAATGATGTCTTGATCGACATTCATTAAGAAGTGCATATTCTCATTTTTCAACAGCTTCCTCTGAGTATTACTGAGATCAGGATGCTGAAACTTTCTCTTCTCACCGGCATGAGCCATCTAGTATGCAACAAGATGAAACACAAAGTTCAAAAGGAATTTAGTGCTAGGTGCAATTAAAAAAAAGAGTAAGCCATAACAATTAACAATGCAATATATTCTAAAAATGACCTAGGTATAACCTCTCAACTTAAGTTCAACTCATGTAATAGACTATAGAAAATCAAATCATAATTTTTAACAATTTTTTTTAAATATGTAAAAGTCATCTTTGCAACTGGTGCAAAGGTCTCCTCATAATATGTACCATATTCTTGGGCATATCCTTTGGCTACCAACCTAGCCTTGTATATGTCAACCTCACCATCTGAGTTAAGTTTGACTTTGTAAACCCATTTGCATCCTATGGGCTTCTTCTGTGCAAGAAGATCTATCAAGGTCTAAGTCTAGTTCTTGAGAAGAGTATTGTAATCTTCATCCATTGTATGTTGCCACTCAGGGACTTGCACTGCATCTTTGAAGGAGGTTGGCTCATCAAATTCCATCACTTTGGTCATGAATGCATAGTTTCTCTTACAGGTCCATCTCTCAAGTGCCTTTCAATCATAAACATATCTTCTGAGATTGGAAGTGGAACTCTCAGGAACCTTGGTGATGACCGTGGTAGTTGCTCTATCCACTATTCAAGGACCTTCTCTCCAAATAAAAACAAAAAGAGGGGGGGGGGGGGGGGTTAGTATAGTATAAAATAGGGGGGGGGAAAGGGGGCCATGAAGAATATTAAAAAAGGACTGGGGTTTTTTTAATATATAGTGTAAAAAAAAGGGGAATGTAAAAAATCAAGATAAAGGGGGTTGGTGGGGGTAAAATTCCATCATGTATCTACTTATGCTAACACACATACCTAAAGCAGGAAAAATTATGCGTGAGTGTGTAATTTATTTATTAAAAGGGGGGGTTTAAAAGCCCATATACAAAGGTTAAGAAAAATAAAGTGTTGAATGTTAAGAAATAATAAGGTATTAAGGCCTATATCGAAAAGAATAAAAGATTAAATAGGTCATTAACAAAAATTAGGGATTAAGGCCTATAGTGAAAAGATTAAAAGATTAAACAAGAAAAATTTGTGTGAGTATGTAATTAAAATAAAAGAAAGGGGAGGGTAAAGCCCATATATAAAGGTTAACAAAAAATTAGGGTTGAATGTTAAGAAAAAATAAGGAGTTACAACCTACGGTGAAAAGAATAAAATATTAAATATCAAGGTGCCCTATCATGTATAAAAATTGATTTAAATGTGTTTCAAGGGAATGGGAAAAAAAAGGCAGGGGTGGTAACATCATAGTGAAAGTGTGAAAAATGGATGTGTATATGTGTTTAGATTTAATAATCCCATCAATAAATGAACCATACAATTAATTCACTCATTTGGATAATTATAAAAAGTTGCATATGAAAAACAAAATTGACTTAACTTTTGACAATATTGCAATCCAAACATTTTTTTTAGTATGGACTTGAGCAACGAGATTGGCAATAGAATCTTTCTTTATACCGAGTTTGCAAATTTAAGCAAATAATTAGTACAAAAGTGTCGAATCCATTAGGTAGTCTAGGTTTTGAGGGCAGAGTCCACTTACCTGCCACCATCCAAGAAAAACTAGGTGTCAAAACATCATAGTTTCAATTGGGTAGACAGGTAATGCTTGTATTCCTTGGCGTGTTATTGCTTTACCTAGGAACCACGATATCTATCTAGATTCACATATATTAAATTTTTGCAAATACCATGTTATATGTACAATTAGTGTCATAAATCGATCATTAGTTTGCCACCAAAGTGTGTGAGATAATAAGGGGGGTAGTCGACACCCTTAAAAGAAAAAATGGAAGTAGGGGATAATCACCTCCCTTAGGTTAGTTAATCTCAACTTTGTACTTTATAAACCAAAGAGGAATAATAACATATTACAATGACCAAGTCTATAACAATTGATAAAAAATTAAAATTAGAATCACTAAGGGATGAATCACCATTTTAATAAAATAGAATGCAACTGTGGGGGGTAGTCCACACCCAAGGGAAACTATTATTCATAAATCCTTAAACCATGCTTGAAAGAATAATTACAAAATGTTAAAATTATTAAGTGAAAGGCCTTAAAGGAGTGCTAAAAATTCATAAAGGGGGTACTCCACAAAAAAGACCCTAAAAGAGTACTTATAAGTTTGGGAAAAGCAATTTTTGTAAAGCAAATAATAATTTAGAAAAAATTAGGGTACTTTAAAAGCTTGAAAAAATTGCATAAAAAAATTACTTAATAATTTAGAAAGACTAATTAAGGTTAGAAGGCATTTTTAAAATTAAATTAAAAAAAAAGAAAATAATCAGTTAAGTGAGTGACTGTAATAAAGAAAGCTTGTGTAAAAAAATTAAAAAAATGTAGACATAAGTAATACATAAGGGCCATTATTCAAGAGAAATTAATTAAAGAAGTTTATCAAAGAGGAAAAAGTAAGAAGAAAGAGCAACAAAAAGTCATAAATATAACTAAGGGAAAGCAATAAGCAAAACAATAAAATAAAGGCAATGACCTAACAAGAAAATATAAGAGACATATATGAGTATGTATACAAGATATATATAAGTAAGTAAATGCAACCAACCAAAAGATAAATAAATGTAAGTAAAGAACAACCAACTTAAAATTGCATTAAAAGAGATAAAAAAAAGTATAAATGAGATGAGAAAATGAACTGTACAATATATACAACAATATATATATACATATATAGTGGACCATATAGTCCAAGGACCAAAAAGTGGTTTCAAGAACAAGTCACATAAGAAAAACAAGTGACTTTGTAGTTAAGCATTTGTAGCAAGGGAGAAAAGAAAAGCAAAAAAGAGTGGAAGGTCTCTTTGAAGCAATAGGCTTCTCATCTTTGACCACGAACTACCACCAAGCAGAGAAAGAAAACCCGAACAAACCAGGTCTAGCTTAAAAAGTCAGCTAGCTTCAAGTACACGCAAGGATCTAAACAAGCAAAAAGTGAAGCTCAGAAGCCCGTGATCTCAAAAGCCATGCAACGACCAAAGCGTAGGGTGAGCCGCGGACTTGCGTAAGAGTAAGTAGTAAACCATCGACTAGGAATTAAAGAGGGAGGATAAAGTGCAAAAATATAGTAGAAGAGGTAAAACAAGGGCACTGGCAAAACCGAGTTCACAATGCATCCCCGTAACAGTTAGACTTGGTGATGACTAGCCGAATTCGCGCCACTCCTCAACGCAATACTTTCAATTCCAAGTAGCTTTGTTTGGAAATTTAAACGGGACCACACATTCCCACGTTGTGATTCTCCATGAATGGGCAAAACCATGCAGGTACGAGAAGAGAAGCAGGATGCAAAAGCAAAGCCAGCAACTGAAAATCATGCGGATAAAGGGCGGATAACTAAGTATGTGTAAGGGGATAACAGACAAGACGGATAACCAAGAGCAACCGAAGCGCTAAGGAGGTGTGAGCAAAGTCGAGGCAGTCAATATTCCACAACACAGGCCATAGTGTCGCAGCGAGGAAGTCAAAAGGCAGAGAATTAGGAGGCCATGAGTTGCGACCGTGAGGCAAAGACAAGCGACGATAATCTAGAAGGAGGAATAAAATTAAAAGTGACCACCATATACTGGCATCTGCTGGGAGCAATGAGGAACATCGTAATAATCTGAAACAGGATCTCACAATTTGCAGATGTAGAGGAGGCTCAGAGGCTGCCACAACCGGTACAAAGAGAAAGAAGTCATCATGCAACCAGTCAATGAGCAAGGAAGCTAAGTGCCGTGCGAAAGAGGAGAGCAGAAGAAAGTTATGAAGCGATAAGCACCTGAGTGAAGGGGTTGAATATAAAGTGACCAGAGGCAGGAGAGGCTATGTTGTAGAGGAGCCAATCAAATGAAGAAGAGAAGTTGTGAAGATGCTGATCGGTGGGAGAAGGGAAACAATAGTCACGTAAAGCTATATGAGGAAGGCTTTCGACGCCGAAGGAACGCTTGTGACAAGATGGAAGCTCAAGAGAATGCAAGGGCTTGTAGCTATGAGTATATACAAGGAATTGATAGCAATAAAACGTTTACTCAAGAACAATCGTGGGTAGTTTAAAAGAGCAGTGGGTAGAGGTGGCAGGGAGGGGTTGATAGAGTAGTGGTTAGAGGTGGTAGTGGAAACGGGCACGAGGAGCACTTGGGAGCACATGGGAAAGCTTAGAGGTAATTAGGGTAAGGGTAATTAAGTGGTGGATTAGGGTTTAATTAGAGGCAATTAGGTTATGGGTAATTAAGGAGGGGATTAGGGGGTTGTATGGGAAAAATTGTCCATAATCAATAAAGAGGGAAATGTTAGTGGTAGTTAGGTTAGGGGTAGTTGAGTGGGGAATTGGGGGTAGTATGGAAACATTTGCCCATAATTAACTAAATTTTAATATATCGTGTGTGAAAGGGCCGTAAATAAACTACTAACACCTAGTGCGTATACTCCTTTGTCTACGCCTCAATGCACAATCTGTGCCTCTAACTCGTCGGGCTCCCCACCTCTCCAAGTATTGTATTCTCCCCCCTCTCCTACCTGACCCTCTTGACTACCCTCATCTCTCCCTATTTAAACCCCTCTACTAAGTACCCTCCCTCACATGCTCTAGGTCCACCTGTTGCACGGTACCTGCTACCCATGGCCTCTGCTCAGTCTACCCCCTAAGCCCTTGCTTCATCACCCTCTACTCCCCTTGTAGACATCATTATAGCTACTCCTGTGACTACATTGCCGTCATAATTGCCCCCCTTTCTCGTGCCATCTTCACTGTGCTCCACACCTGTGCGCTCTCCGTCTTCCTTTCCAACCCCGCATCATCTTGGACCTCTTGCCCTCTCTTCACTCATTATTTCATGGCTTCTTTCCCTTTTTGCTACCACTCACACAATCAACCCACCAAATACCTTTTTCCCTTATCTGATTTAATCCTTTTTTTCCCCTCACCACCTTTCTTCCCATTTCTTTTTCCTTTCATTAAATTAATTCCCCCCTTCTTCCCCCCTCATACGTTATTTCTCTGTTTATTGCTCTAAAAACTTTATAACTCTTTTTTATTATTAAATCTTTTAGATTAACTTATTTCATTGCTTTTCCTAGCACTTTAATTTGTAAGTAACCCTCTCTTTCTTTTTTTCTTTTCATTATTTTTTAAATCAAACTTTTTTGTTTTTAAAAGACCTTCTTCTACCCTTATCTTTCTCTATATATGACTACAGCCCCTTCTCTCCATATACATCATCTCCCCTCCTCTAATTAAAAATATTTTTTCCTTTACAATTACACTCATTATCGCTTAATTAGTTAATCCTTTCCTAATTGATGTTCTTTCACTGTCTACCTTACCTTAACAATCCTATTCCTAATTTGTACCTCTCTTTTTTTTTGCAAGTAAGTATTTTTTCACCTAGGTTTTTCCTTTTTTCCTCTTATTTTTATTTCACATACCCTACCCTATCCCTAACCATTTCATTCAAAATTACCCTTTCTATTGTTTAAAATTTACTCTTTTATCACTCATCTACCGTTCGCACCTTTTATGTTAATTTGTTTTATCTTTTCACACCTTCTATTACTCTTAGACCCTTCCCCCCCCTTTCCCCTTTTTCTTAATTCAAAACATCTCCTTCCAATCCACACTCGAATAGCCCATCTTTTGTACACTCAATATTTTTCATTGTGCTATTGAAGTTTTGTGCTAAGCTTTTAACATATTGTGACCCCAATAAAAAGGGAGGAGTGTTTATGACACTTGTCTTCCCAACTAAAGTTAAACTGATTCTTATCTATTTTCTTTTTTGGATGGTGGCAGGTATGCAGATTCTCCTCTTCATTAAAAGAGATTCTTTTCAAGACTTCACTAGCTTTAATTTTGTTTGCAAATATTTTTTATTAAAACATTATTGGCATTCCTTGTCAATTAAACTCTTACATACTATTTTATACATTCTCATAGGTGTTTTACCTACTCACTCAAGCACTTCCTTTACTCTATAATGTTCTATTTTTTCTCTTCCCTGACTCCTTTGTCTTTTAACTATGTGAAAGGGGTTGTTGTCTTGTCTACCACACACTTGTCTGTTTCCCCTACAACTCTGGACACTTGCACATAGTACACTTTAGTCATCAAGGCCTCTTAGCCTCTTGACTCCTTTCTTAAAATTGGTTTTTTTTTCTTAACATTGTTACTAATTCTTTTTTAATCTTTGCAAAAATATGCTTGGGATACTACAATCCAGTCCAAGTCACTCAACACTCCTCTCCCCACTCCCTCTCTCGTGACTCAAGCGGTACTCTCATGTTTCCAAAAGTCTAAGTTCTTTTCATTCATTAGAACGCACAATCTCGAGGCTCTTGCAAAGAACACTCCTTTGCTCATTAGAATGCTTTCCCTTAATGATTAGATCAAGCTTCTCAGATTTTCACAAAGCGAAAGCGATGGTGCCCTTGCCAGACTTGAAAAAGTTGCATCAAACCTAGCCACTATCAATCTCAATGACACAAAGGATTTGAATGATTACCATACCATCCTCCTTGGCCTCGCCAATGACATCCTTGTCCTCAATGGTGCCTTTCCCCTCCCCATCCCTGTTGGGTTAGCTCCTGCTAATTCTAGTTTTCATAGCTTCATAAATCTTGACCTCCTTTCACCCAAAGACAAGGCTTCCTTCAAAACACTCTCCCAGTCCCTCTCTCAATCACCAACTTGCCCCTCGACAGTAGAGTGCTTAAATATTTTGCTTCATGTGTTCCCCTTCTTTCTCTTAGACACATAGAAATGAAGGTACCAATTGTTGATCACAAAATTTGGTGTCTGGATAACCTTAGCTCTCTTGCACCCTTTTCCTTTCCCTTGCTTGCCTTCATTTGTAACCTCTCTTCAAAAGAGGTGGACCAATGTAAGCAAGATGCCTACCAGGGACGTCAACATCTAAATTCAAATTATTTTTTTAACTCCCACTTCTTCCTAAACTCTATCGATCATTTAAAATGTGGTTCCACCAAGGAGGTCTTCTTTCGTTCAAAAGGTGCCACTCACAATGACGCCAGCTCTTCTATCAAAGATGATAACTATTATGTCAAGAACTGTTGGAACATCTTCAGGTCTTACATAAAGTGCACTTGTCTCATAAAGAAAACAAACATGTCCTTCAAATCCTCTATGACCTTGTTTGACCATGTGTCTAGTATATACTCAACCATTTGGATCTCTTTTTTCCTATCGGATCCTTACAAGCAAAATTATTTGCATTCTTAAACTGGATTGCGCAATTACCCAAAGAGGTGATATTCTCCCTTGTCATGTTTTACCACTTTAGGATTTTACTCCTTGAAACGGAAAAATCTCTTTCTCCCTCTGTCAACTTCTCACTCCCCTCTTAAAGATTCCCAACCAGAGTCCTCCACCACTTCTGCTCCCAAACGAAAAGTACTTGATCATGATGATACATCACACTACTCCATCGACTAGGATAAACACTTATCATCTCCAATGTATTTTCTTTTGTAGAGCGCTCCACATCCAAGGTTGACTTGAATGTTGGGCTGGTTGGTAGTTATTAGCACATCTTGTTGGGTTGACTCCTCACCAAATAACCCTTTGTAAGTGTATTATATCTAGCTTTTACCAAGAATCATGGCTTCCATTAACGTACTTGCAGGAGTTACAAAAAACTTGCAAGGCACAACATAATTTTCCATGGAAACATTCCGCATTAAAGAACCAATAACCTTAATTGAGGTACTTCCTATGGATTGAATTTCAAAATCACATACTTCAAGGTGTACCTGGCCAAGATGCTTTAATGTCTCCTAGGAGATGAGGTTATTGCTTGCTCTCCAATATTCCATGGCTTTGTCTTTGGCATGTTGCACCTGCTAATGTCAGATCTACCCAAAGATGGAGTCATATCTATCTTCTTAGGATCAATAACATTATAAATTATAGGTTCAACTTGATTAGGTAGTACCACTCTTAAGAAGTAAAAAGGTGTAATGGTAGTAGGTTTATCATTATCATGGTGCATAAATTGAGTTCCCTTTGTACTCGGCAGATCTATTGTGGCCAGTGTATGCATCCAATTTTGTGAGTCTTCTAACTCATGTATATGAGCACACTAAGAGTCTTCAAGACCAAAGTATTGGCCTAGTTTGTTGACTAGCACCCTTGGAAGCTCTTGAGATTGATTGGGATATTCAACATTCTCAAGATTAGTGGAGTAGGGTGTCACTATTTTTCCATTCGTCCAATCTGAGAGGTCTCTCCATAGAGTAGGATTACCCCGTAATAGTGTCATGATGGGCATCTTGATCTTAGTGGATATGAATGAGGCTAATCCTGCAATATCTTGAGGACCAGTGAGTGATAGGTTCCCTGCCTATCAATTTCGACTCTTCTGAGCCATATAAGGACACATTGTTATTCTCCTTTAGTTATTGCAAGGTAGGGCACTCATTAGTGGGATGGTTTCCATCAAATACCTCACACCATATGTTATCTCTTTGTGGAAGTAGATGGGGGTTGCTAGGAGCATCTTTCAATGTTTTTGCCTTCCATTGCTAGCCCAACTCATTTAATAGATTGTTGGCTAACTCTTCCATGTTTAGTACCTTGGGCATGATGCTTGCATCCTCTGCTTCAGAGGAAGCTTAATTTTCCATAAGGCATGCATAGACTTTGTCCACCAAGCAAGTGGTTTTTGCATATGCCACAGATTATTAGCATAGTTGTGTATCCGAGGCCTTGGCTATAGTAGCCTATAAGTAATAATGGATGTGAGTTTACATAAAGGCACACGACGAATGTTCTGCCCAACAGGAGACAATGACCAATTAGCAAGCTTATCACCTTGTGAAAGAGGAGGAACAGGCAGAAAAGGTTGTAACATCTCCCTTATCTTTCGCCAAATAGGCCTGTGATCCATATACTACCATAGCTTGGGGAAAAGTAAGGATGTGCCCCTGATCATCCACCACATCATGTATCTGCCTGATATCCATTTTGCTCAAATTGTAGGCTTTTAACAGGATCCTGACATGAAGGTGGAGTGTCAAAAACATCACTCCAATATAAACTTTCCTGATGAAGAGAGTTAGCCCTTGGATTGGGGGGGCCCATTTAATGCAGGAAAGAACCTGCTTCCAATCAAGGATTAAAGCAATAGAAAAGGGACACCCTAGAATCTTCCCCATAAACTTGCTAAGGAGTACGTCCCATATGTCCACATCCCATTTACCATAAGCAGGTGTCATCATAGTCCTAGACATGTAAGCAAGCATCTGGGTCCATGGCTGTTCTTGCTGTGAGAAGGTCAACAACAGTGACATTTTACGAGACAAGGCATGTAGGTGCAAGTTGAGCACATTCAATCCACCACTCTTCTGAGGAGAACATACATATTCCATTTTTAGTAATTGAAGAGCCTTCCTAGAGGACTTGGTTTTCCAAAGCAAATCCATTGCTTGTGACATGTATGTTGATATCTCTTGAGAAGTCCAATGCAGCAAAGGCAAAAAGAATTGAACATAGGCCATGACAATAGATTGCACTATTCTGAGATGAACATGAAGTGGCCAAGTGGCTATTTTCCAATAGTGCAACTTATCATAAAGTTTGTTAAACACCCATTTAAGTTGTTGCTTCCTGGTAACCATCCATCCGATAGGATATCCCAGATGTCTGACCACTGCACAAGAATCCAAAATCTCACTTGGCCAAAGAATTGCATGCCAATCAGTTTGTTTAAGGGCTATCAATTTTGATTTCTCAAAATTGACATATAGACCTGCTACCATTCCATACAGAGATAAAGAATCCATGAGAAGTTGCAGCACTTGTTGATTATTGTGCAGCATTAAAAAAGAGTCATCTGCATATGCCTGTGCTGCAAAAGTTTTTTGTCCTAGTAGCTGCAGCCCTTGTAATCTCCCCTGAGTAGTAAGATGATCCAAATAGAAGAATAGAGGATGGGTGGAATTTGGGCAGATCAGTCAGACAAGGATGTCTCCTTAGTGCTTTATTTTACACACACACACACACACACTTTTTTTTTGGGTGAAATTAAGAACATTATATTATGAAACACCCATTTTACAATAGGGCAGTGCTCCAGAAAAGAGCCAATGCCTTATCCATCAGAAACAGTAAAAGAAAAGCTCAATGCAAGAGACATCCAAGTCCTCCTCATGCAAGGCATCATATAAGGACTGCCACAATGAGGCCCAAAAGAACTCATAAGGGTGTTAAAGAGATGAATTCAGAAATGCATGATTTCGATGAAGCCAAAGGGTCCACAATGCCCAATATCTAATCCAATGGAAGAAAAGAGAGAATTGGGACAAAGAAGTTGGCAATCTGGCAAGCATCCAGAAAAACCTCGAGAATCTATGTGCTGCAAATATAAGAGATAAAAAATAGAAGATATTGTCTAGAAGGTCTCTGGAATATGAACAAAACCACAATAAGTGCTGAATACTCTCAGGAGCATGATGACATCTTGGACAAAGAGGAGAGGCAATCCTTCTTTGAGACAATTTCACTCCCACTGGAAAAATACCAACAATGCATCTCCACAAAAAGAGTCTATGCTTTAATGGCATTTTCAACTTCCATATTAATTTCAATTTTGCTTTCCACCAAGATAAAGACTTATTCAGATGCCAAAGAGAATTGGCATGATGAGCAATCCATGGAGGAGGTAAAATCAATCTATAAGCCTATATGGAAGTCAATAAATGCAAAGCTTGAGAGGATAAGCTTGGAATTGAAGACTGAAGATGCCAAATCTTGAAGCTTGTCTTTACTTCCAATGGTGGAATGGGAACAAAAGGGAGTAAAAGACCTACAATAACTTTCCATATGGGTCTATGATGCATCCCAAGATTGTACTGTTAACAAGTTGCCAAAAAAGAGAGACTACATCCCTAAATATCTACCACATCATCAATGAACTGAATGCCCAACTTCATGAGATTGTAAGCCCTGATTGGTTATTGTACAGCAAGAGGAGAGTAAAAAATAGCACTCCAGTGAAGGCTTTCCAGTTGAAGAGATGAAGCTATAGAAGCAGATGGGGAGACCATTTGATGTGAGAGAGCACCTACTTCCAATCCTGAATCAAGGCAGTAGAAAATGGACAGCCAAGTATTTTGCCTTGAAACTTGCCAAGTAATACTTCCCATGGATTAACGAGCCAATGCCCATAAGCATTTGTGCGCATCTGGCCACACAAAAATGCCAACATAATAAACCATGGCTGCTCTTGCTGAAAAAAAGTCATGAGCATAGTGACCTTTCTTGCCAACACATGAAGTTTAGAATATTCAAACCTCCATGCATCTTTGGAAAGAAAAGTAGGTCCATTTTGAGCAACCTCAAAGCTTTTTTATGAAGCTTAGTTTTCCAAAAAATCTCCATGGCTTGAGACATAAAAGAAGAGAGATCTCGAGATGACCAATGTAGTAAAGGCAGGTAAAACTGGACATAAGCCAAAACAATGGACTGGATGAACATGCAAAGGCCAAGTGGAGATCTTCCAATATTCTAATTTGCCCTGAATTTTGTTGAATACCCAAGACATTTGTTGCTTATTGCTAATTTTCCAGCCAATTGGATAACCCAAATGCCTTACTATGTGCTTAGGATGAATAATCTGACCTGGCCAAATAAGAGCATGCCAGTCACAATGCTTGAGAGGCAAGAGTTTTGATTTCTAAAAATTAATATTTAGACCAACTGCCAACCCAAAATCAGAAAGGGTATCATCAATAAGCGAAGCTCCAGAGGACAATTCTTTGGCATGAAGAAAGAATCATCTCCATAAGCATGTGCAATGAAAGGCCATGAGCCAGGAATCTGAAGCCCCACAAGCTGTCCAGTATCAAATAGATGATCCATATAAAGAAGAAAAGGATGAGAAGCAATAGCATAGAGCAAAGCATTGAGAGGGCATCCTTGTCGAACTGACCGTCCTAGAGTCCAAGACTCAGCAAATGATTCCCTATAAAGCATTGAGCAGTGGAATCTGAGTAGAGCCAATAAATGACATTAACTAGCTTTGGCCCAAAACCAAGTCTAGACATGGTTTGAGAGACATAATCCCACTATACGGTATCAAATTCCTTTGCCACATCCACCTGCATAACCAAAACATCTTGTGCTGAATATTTAGCATATTCCATTGCAGTGAGAGTATTGGAGATATTGTCATGTATACTCCTTCTTGGAACAAAACCATATTTCCTGGGATGAAGACCATCATGAAGAATATCGTTTATCCGATGAACCAACATTTTAGCAATAAGTTTATATATAATAGGCATCAAAGTGATGGAGACGGTCTCCAGTCAGAGCCATAGTCTCACATAGGAGCTTTTTGGGCACAAGTTTGACCAAACCATGCTTCCAAGCTAAAGGAAGATGTTGATGCTGCCAAGCTACATTAATGAGCTGCAAAATTGGACCCTTCAATTCAGCCTAGAAGGCAACAGAAAATTCAACCATCAAACCATCCCAGCCAGGGGATTTATGTTTACCCAAATGTTTGAGAGCATCATCCAATTCAATGTCTGAAAAAGACACTTCCAGCAACGAAGCTTTTGGCAAAGAAACAATAGGAGAGACAAGATCAATAAATTTGCTCCGAAGATGGCTAAGAAAAGAGAAGCTAAAAATGATCGACATTGTTTTTCTAGCTGAGATAAAGTCTGGGTCCAAATACCATCTGATTTTCTAACTCTCATGATAGATTGACTTTGTCTATATGCATGCAAATTTTGAAATTTTTTTTTTGAGGAATAGCCCTATCTAGGAAAGGCTTAACTCTAGCCCTTGTATGGCATTTGGAAAGCTTGCATTTATCAATGGAAGAAGTACAAGGCAATGAACCTAGTTCAAAAGTAGAAAGGGACCTTTGATGGCTAATCTGTACCAAGGACTGCTTTTGTGATTTTTCCCACTGGATATGATGCCTGATTTTTGCCATGGACCATCTTCCATATTCCTTAATGACATTTTGAATGCGATGCACAAAAGAGTTCCAAGCAAAGTCAATGTCCTTGCAAGCATGTGATAACAATGGCTTGCAAGCCAATCGAATCATTTGCTGGAATTTTTCATGAGAAAGATATAATTGATTGACATGTAAGTGTCTGACTAGAGAGAGCTGCATATCATCTAGAGGCATACCAAATGAAAAGTTCAACCAAAGAGGAGTGTGATCAGACAATTGTTGAGAATAGTCAGTTCACATTTAACATGTATAATCATCATATTGCTGAGCATGAATAAGATACAATCTGTCAAGCCCGGCCTCATACTTTGTAAAAGCATTATGATGATATGTAAAGCCCAAAACTGAAGGGTGAGTTGCTGTCCATAAATTTGCAGTATGAAGGGATGAAATCATATCTTCCCATTGCTGAACTTCAGAGGGCAGCATATGGGATTTATGAGTAGTATTGTCCTTCCAGTGAGGAGAATTATTGAAATCACCACAAAGTATAGCATTAGTGGACCAAGGATATTGCTTTATGGAATCCCACATTCGAGCTCTACAAGTTGAAGTTTGAGAGGCATACAAGGAACCAATTTCAAAAATCTCTCCATTCATCATGCATTGGATAATCATCCCATCGGCCACAAAGATCATTATATGCTACACAGGGCTGCAAATCATGTCTGGCTAGAATGCACACCCCAGAGAATTGATCAGAGCCTGCATAGAATATATCATATCTTGAAAAGAACCCATGCTGGCTAGCAAAAGAATGCTGATTATGCTCTTGCAGACACACAACATCTGGATGAGTTGTATTTTCATAGTGCCATAGGAGCCTCCATTCATTCGGGTGTAGAGGCCATATATTGTAAGAAACACATTTAAGAGAAGCATGCATGAAAATATGTACAACGAATAAGTAAATCTCAGAAAGAAAAGGAGGCATCAGGTCTGCCATTGCCTCAGGGTCTTGCTGACCCTCAGAATCCAATTCCTTGACAAGATCATCTTCTTTACAAAGCAGAATACCCTTCTTGACTACATTGACCAATGCCTTTGAGATTGGGCTATTAGAAGAGGTAGATGGTTGCCCAGGAGAAGGAGTAGAAGCATCTCAATTACAAGATTGGAGAAGTCTTTGTTTGAGAGGCACTATCTTCTTTGCAAGTTGCCATCCCTCATGAGAAGATGAATTATTTTCCACTTGCTTGCCCTTTCCTTTATCCTTACTTTGAGCTGAAATGACTTGACTCCCTGTATGAATTGAAGGCTTTGACCCTTTGGCTTCTATCTTTTCCACATAAGTCTTCTGACCTCCTTTATTAGATGGCTAGGGAATGGCACCTGGAGGAGGAGGATGAAGGATAGAGGGACACTCAGAAGCTAGGTGTCGAAACTTGTGATAAGAAAAACAAGCTCCAGCAAAAATCCCCCATTTCAAAGTGAAATATTTCTTTCCCAGATTAACACCCTCAATCTCAATAGCAATAGAAGGAGGGGTTGATGCAAAAGCGATTTTTATTACCTGTGGAACGAGGGGGACAGATCACTTATCCCAATGTCATAGCTAAGCCAAAAAGCTCCGTCCTCATGTAATCTGGGAAATCAACCATTCAACCCATATAGGGCAATGGTGCTTGATGAGATTATGGTAATCCTTACTAGGAGACCAAGGCATGATATGCACCATCTAATGGCCAAAAAACAAAGGGGACATTTCTAGCATCTTTTGTTTTGTCAAGGCATCCAAGAGATGAACTTTATAAACTCCTCGAGAGGCAAAATAAACTCCTTCCACATAGCAGCCACCTAATAGGGAATTAACTCACTGTCCCACATCATTAGCCGAAGGTAGTTTCCTAGGGAAAAAGATGATGACTGCAGTCTGGGAGAGCTTCTTCAGAGGATGCACAAGAGAAGGCAACTTCATTTTGTAAGTGAGTTCCAAGGCAGCATCCATTCTCTTCTACTTTGTTGAAATTCCTCATTCAGCATTGTCAAACACATAGGAAGCATCTTCAGATGAAGGGGCTAGGGGGGGCAGAGTCTCCCTTGACTGTCTTTTGGGTTCTGAAGAGAACGCCCGCTTTGCATAATGCTTATTTATTTCTGTCATGTTGAAGATAGTCAGTACAATAGAAAAGATTCAGTGCTTAAATTGCAATTGAATAAGAAGCTATGAAATAGAGGGAGATGAGGGACGAGACAAAATAAACAGACGGGGCGATAAAATCATAGTCGGGGCAGATAGTAAGCTAAAATCGAATAGACACTCGGGGCGCGAACCAAGCGAGAGATGGAATAAGCAGACGAGATGCGAACTAGACAAGAGGAACCAATATGAGACAGACTGGGCAAAAACCAAATGAGGGGCGGTGACGCTAGGGCGGCTGGGCCAGAATAGTTTCAATAGAGCAGCGAGGAGA